>NC_138308.1:33555000-33585000 GCF_965601325.2 Salmo salar | reverse complement strand
TAGCAGGGTGATAAACCATAGGGGGGAACAAAGACTAGTGTACCACACAGGGAGAGAGCAATTAAGCTGTTTTCTTCATGTTCATTTAAAGCTAATTAACTACAGTGCCCGACAGACAGGCAGGATATGTCCCAAATGGCAGCCTTTTCCCTAATTAGTGCTGTACTTTCGACCAGGACCCATAAGTCTCTGGTCAAAAGTAGTGCACTATATAAGGAATAGGGGTACATTTGGGACTCAGCCAGACAGGAGCAGCTAGCTGGCTAGCCCCCTAGCCTGACTGTTGGCAATGTGTAGTAGACCCAGATGCCACTGGTGGGAACTTGTTGCTCCTTGTCATTCTTCTCTGTCTGACATCTCTCTCTCTCTCTCTCTCTCTCTCTCTCTCTCTCTCTCTCCTCCGCTTTGGTATTAGTGTGTATGTAGACACAGCCCAGCTGACACTTGTGTGAACTTCTAGTTCATGTTCTCCATCTGACACCTGTCTCACTTCCTCTCTTCTCTCTGTGTGTGTTACAGGGTCGTCGAGGGAAGACAGGGGAACCTGGACCCAGAGGCCTACCTGTAAGTACTGATGCTGCTGCTGCTGCATTCCTTCCTACCTTTATTTCTTCCTTCCTTCTGTTTGCCACTGTCACAGACCGTTTCAGTTTCAAGTTGTACGGGATATGCATGGTATACATCATCCAATTAAATGCTTACTTGCAGACAGTCCTCCTGTATGGTATACATACTGCACATGCCTGTCAATCAATGTTTACTCCCACTAAACACACACTGCTGCCTCATGTCGAAAGATCAATCATTCAACCAGGAGCTCTCTTTAACTCCCACCTGCATGTATCTCACAAAGAACCAAATATATTCAGGTCTCCTTCATCTGTAGAAGAGATCCACTGTAGTCCTAATTGAGACTCCTCTGTAGGAGAGATCCACAGTAGTCCTAATTGAGACTCCTCTGTAGGAGAGATCCACAGTAATCCTAATTGAGACTCCTCTGTAGGAGAGATCCACAGTAGTCCTAATTGAGACTCATCTGTAGGAGAGATCCACAGTAGTCCTAATTGAGACTCCTCTGTAGAAGAGATCCACAGTAGTCCTAATTGAGACTCCTCTGTAGAAGAGATCCACAGTAGTCCTAATTGAGACTCATCTGTAGAAGAGATCCACAGTAATCCTAATTGAGACTCCTCTGTAGGAGAGATCCACAGTAGTCCTAATTGAGACTCATCTGTAGGAGAGATCCACAGTAGTCCTAATTGAGACTCCTCTGTAGAAGAGATCCACAGTAGTCCTAATTGAGACTCCTCTGTAGAAGAGATCCACAGTAGTCCTAATTGAGACTCATCTGTAGAAGAGATCCACAGTAGTCCTAATTGAGACTCCTCTGTAGGAGAGATCCACAGTAGTCCTAATTGAGACTCCTCTGTAAGAGAGATCCACAGTAGTCCTAATTGAGACTCCTCTGTAGGAGAGATCCACAGTAGTCCTAATTGAGACTCCTCTGTAGGAGAGATCCACAGTAGTCCTAATTGAGACTCCTCTGTAAGAGAGATCCACAGTAGTCCTAATTGAGACTCCTCTGTAGAAGAGATCCACAGTAGTCCTAATTGAGACTCCTCTGTAGAAGAGATCCACAGTAGTCCTAATTGAGACTCATCTGTAGAAGAGATCCACAGTAGTCCTAATTGAGACTCCTCTGTAGGAGAGATCCACAGTAGTCCTAATTGAGACTCCTCTGTAAGAGAGATCCACAGTAGTCCTAATTGAGACTCCTCTGTAGGAGAGATCCACAGTAGTCCTAATTGAGACTCCTCTGTAGGAGAGATCCACAGTAGTCCTAATTGAGACTCCTCTGTAAGAGAGATCCACAGTAGTCCTAATTGAGACTCCTCTGTAGGAGAGATCCACAGTAGTCCTAATTGAGACTCCTCTGTAGAAGAGATCCACAGTAGTCCTAATTGAGACTCCTCTGTAGGAGAGATCCACAGTAGTCCTAATTGAGACTCCTCTGTAGAAGAGATCCACAGTAGTCCTAATTGAGACTCATCTCTCAGAGGCATGGGTATCAGGGTATTCAATACTATCGACGCAGCACTATCGCCGGCCTAAGGTATCACTGAACACTGAGAAAATGAGCCTGAACCATCACTGTCACCTAAGAAATGATCACTGTCACCCTAAGAACCATCACTGTCCCCCTAAGAACCATCACTGTCCCCCTAAGAACCATCACTGTCCCCCTAAGAACCATCACTGTCACCCTAAGAACCATCACTGTCCCCCTAAGAACCATCACTGTCCCCCTAAGAACCATCACTGTCCCCCTAAGAACCATCACTGTCCCCCTAAGAACCATCACTGTCCCCCTAAGAACCATCACTGTCCCCCTAAGAACCATCACTGTCACCCTAAGAACCATCACTGTCCCCCTAAGAACCATCACTGTCCCCCTAAGAACCATCACTGTCCCCCTAAGAACCATCACTGTCCCCCTAAGAACCATCACTGTCACCTAAGAAATGATCACTGTCACCCTAAGAACCATCACTGTCCCCCTAAGAACCATCACTGTCCCCCTAAGAACCATCACTGTCCCCCTAAGAACCATCACTGTCCCCCTAAGAACCATCACTGTCCCCCTAAGAACCATCACTGTCCCCCTAAGAACCATCACTGTCACCCTAAGAACCATCACTGTCCCCCTAAGAACCATCACTGTCACCCTAAGAACCATCACTGTCCCCCTAAGAACCATCACTGTCCCCCTAAGAACCATCACTGTCCCCCTAAGAACCATCACTGTCCCCCTAAGAACCATCACTGTCACCTAAGAAATGATCACTGTCACCCTAAGAACCATCACTGTCACCCTAAGAACCATCACTGTCACCCTAAGAACCATCACTGTCAACCTAAGAACCATCACTGTCCCCCTAAGAACCATCACTGTCCCCCTAAGAACCATCACTGTCCCCCTAAGAACCATCACTGTCCCCCTAAGAACCATCACTGTCCCCCTAAGAACCATCACTGTCCCCCGAAGAACCATCACTGTCACCCTAAGAACCATCACTGCCACCCTAAGAACCATCACTGTCAACCTAAGAACCATCACTGTCAACCTAAGAACCATCACTGTCAACCTAAGAACCATCACTGTCAACCTAAGAACCATCACTGTCCCCCTAAGAACCATCACTGTCCCCCTAAGAACCATCACTGTCCCCCTAAGAACCATCACTGTCCCCCTAAGAACCATCACTGTCAACCTAAGAACCATCACTGTCCCCCTAAGAACCATCACTGTCCCCCTAAGAACCATCACTGTCAACCTAAGAACCATCACTGTCCCCCTAAGAACCATCACTGTCCCCCTAAGAACCATCACTGTCCCCCTAAGAACCATCACTGTCCCCCTAAGAACCATCACTGTCCCCCGAAGAACCATCACTGTCCCCCTAAGAACCATCACTGTCCCCCGAAGAACCATCACTGTCCCCCGAAGAACCATCACTGTCCCCCTAAGAACCATCACTGTCCCCCTAAGAACCATCACTGCCACTCTAAGAACCATCACTGTCACCCTAAGAACCATCACTGTCACCCTAAGAACCATCACTGTCACCCTAAGAACCATCACTGTCCCCCTAAGAACCATCACTGTCACCCTAAGAACCATCACTGTCACCCTAAGAACCATCACTGTCAACATAAGAACCATCACTGTCCCCCTAAGAACCATCACTGTCCCCCGAAGAACCATCACTGTCACCCTAAGAACCATCACTGTCACCCTAAGAACCATCACTGTCAACATAAGAACCATCACTGTCACCCTAAGAACCATCACTGTCCCCCGAAGAACCATCACTGTCCCCCGAAGAACCATCACTGTCCCCCGAAGAACCATCACTGTCCCCCTAAGAACCATCACTGCCACTCTAAGAACCATCACTGTCAACATAAGAACCATCACTGTCCCCCTAAGAACCATCACTGTCATACAGTACTCATGTGCGAACATGCACGCAGGCGTACACACACTCACACACACGTTTCTATTTAAAAGCCACACTGTCATCCATGTAGCGTTCATCCAGTACTGTCATTAACACACCTCTATATGTACTGTCATTAACACACCTCTATATGTACTTTCATTAACACACCTCTATATGTACTGTCATTAACACACCTCTATATGTACTGTCATTAACACACCTCTATATGTACTGTCATTAACACACGTCTTAACACACCACGCCCAGAAATCTGCTCCTTTTATTCTCTGTTCCCAATGCACTAGACTACCAGTTCTAATAGCCTTTAGCCGTACCCTTATCTTACTCCTCCTCTGTTCCTCTGGTGATGTAGAGGTTAATCCAGGCCCTATAGCCCCCAGCACCACACCTATTCCCAGGCCCCAGGCACTCTCATTTGTTGACTTCTGTAACCGTAAAAGCCTTGGTTTCATGCATGTTAACATCAGAAGCCTCCTCCCAAAGTTTGTTTTATTCACTGCTTTAGCACACTCTGCCAACCCTGATGTCCTAGCCGTGTCTGAATCCTGGCTTAGGAAGGCCACCAAAAAAATCTGACATTTCCATCCCCAACTACAACATTTTCCGACAAGATAGAACTGCCAAAGGTGGCGGAGTTGTAATCTACTGCCTGCAGAGTTCTGTCATACTATCCAGGTCTATGCCCAAACTATTTGAGCTTCTACTTTTAAAAATACACCTCTCCAGAGGTACCTGGAACCTACAAGGTACACGCGTAAATCCATAACCATGGGCACCCTCATAGATATCATCCGGACCAACTTGCCCTCTAAATACACCTCTGCTGTCTTCAACCAGGATCTCAGCGATCACTGCCTCATTGCTTGCGTATGTAATGGGTCCGCGGTGAAACGCCCACCCCTCATCACTGTCAAACACTCCCTAAAACACTTCAGCGAGCAGGCCTTTCTAATCGACCTGGCCCCGGTATCCAGGAAGGATATTGACCTCATCCCGTCAGTAGAGGATGCCTGGTTGCTCTTTAAAAGTGCTTTCCTCACCATCTTAAATAAGTATGTCCCATTAAAAAAATTTTGAACTACGAACAGATACAGCCCTTGGTTCGCTCCAGACTTGACTGCCCTTGACCAGCACAAAAACATCCTGTGGCGTATTGCATTAGCATCGAATAGCCCCCGCGATATGAAACTTTTCAGGGAAGTCAGGAATCAATACACACAGTCAGTTAGGAAAGCTAAGGCTAGCTTAGAAATTTGCATCCTGTAGCACTAATTCCCAAAAAGTTTTGGGACACTGTAAAGTCCATGGAGAATATGAGCACCTCCTCCGAGCTGCCCACTGCACTGAGGCTAGGTAACACTGTCACAACCGATAAATCTATGATAATCGATAATTATAAATAAGCATTTTTCTACGGCTGGCCATGCTTTCCACCTGGCTACCCCCACCCCTGCCAGCAGCTCAGATGTTCTGAAAGAGCTGCAAAATCTGGATCCCTACAAAGCAGCTGGGCTAGACAATCTGGACCCTCTCTTTCTAAAATTATCTGCCGAAATTGTTGCAACCCCTATTACTAGCCTGTTCAACCTCTCTTTCGTATCATCTGAGATCCACAAAGATTGGAAAGCTGCCGCGGTCATCCCCCTCTTCAAAGGGGGTGACACTCTAGACCTAAACTGTTACAGACCTATATCCATCCTGCCCTGCCTTTCTAAAATCTTCGAAAGCCAAGTCAACAAACAGATCACCGACCATTTCGAATCCCACCGTACCTTCTCCACTATGCAATCTGGTTTCCGAGTTGGTCATGGGGGCACCTCAGCCATGCTCAAGGTCCTAAACGATATCTTAATCACCATCAATAAAAGATAATACTATGCTTCCGTCTTCATCGACCTGGCCAAGGCTTTCGACTCTGTCAATCACCACATTCTTATCAGCAGACTCAATAGCCTTGGTTTCTCAAATCACTGCCTCGCCTGGTTCATCAACTACTTCTCAGATAGAGTTCAGTGTGTCAAATCAGAGGAACTGTTGTCCGGACCTCTAGCAGTCTCTTGGGGGTGCCACAGGCTTCAATTCTCGGGCTGACTTTTTTCTCTGTATAGATCAATGATGTCGCTCTTGCTGCTGGTGATTCTCTGATCCACCTCTACGCAGACGACACCATTCTGTATACATCTGGCCCTTCTTTGGACACTGTGTTAACAAACCTCCAAACGAGCTCCAATGCCATACAACACTCCTTCCGTGGCCACCAACTGCTTTTAAATGCTAGTAAAACTAAATGCATGCTCTTCAACCGATTGCTGCCCGCATCCGCCCGCCCGACTAGCATCACTACTCTGGACGGTTCTGACTTAGAATATGTGGACAATTACAAATACCTAGGTGTCTGGTTAGACTGTAAACTCTCCTTCCAGACTCACATTAAGCATCTCTGGATCTGGTAAAAGATAATACAAAGAAAAAACAACCGTTCTTTTGTATTTTTTGTTGTACCATCATCTTTGAAATGCAGGAGAAAGGCCATAATATATTATTCCAGCCCAGGTGCAATTTAGATTTTGGCCACTAGATGGCGTCAGTGTATGTGCAAAGTTTAGACTGATCCAATGAACCATTGCATTTCTGTTCCAATTTTTGTATCAAGACTGCCCAAATGTGCCTAATTTGTTTATTAATAACTTTTCAAGTTCAAAATTGTGCACTCTCCTCAAACAATGACATGTTTTTTTTCTCACTGTAATAGCTACTGTAAATTGGACAGTGCAGTTAGATTAACAAGAATTTAAGCTTTCTGTCAATATCAGATATGTCTATGTTCTGGGAAATGTTCTTGTTACTTACAACCTCATGCTAATCGCATTAGCTTACGTTAGCCCAACCATCCCGTGGAAGGGAAGTTTTAATACACCTAAATATATGCAAACAGTGAGCAGTAAAGGAATGGATTGTGTCATATTGATCTATTAGAAACACTTATCATCAATTCTGATACTACAAGGCTGAATGATTATTGTACAAACCCCACAGGGGTATATTAGGAGTGCTGTCATGCATACAGTAGATCGTATCGGTGAGGAGGATGGCTCTGAGTTCTGCCTTTAAGGCCTGCTTGACTATTGGGTTGAGTTCCTGCCAGACTGCATTGAATTGCATCAACCAATGGTTGTGTGCCATGTCATCGACTGTGCAGTTGGGCACCAGATTGCTAAATCATATGATGTGGTTATCTGATGTTAAATAATCACCAGATTGCTAATGTATATCATATGATGTGGTTAGCTGATGTTAAATATCTATCCAGGTGTTATAAGATATGGCATGTGTCTGCAATGTAGTCAGCAGGAACTCAACCATAGTTTTCTCTGCAGACCTGTTAATCAACCACAAAGACTGGGTGCGTGTGATCACCTAAACACAAAACTCAACATACATCTATAGAAGGGTTGTGTCTAGTAGGTATAAAACAGAAGAAAACTATAAAACAGAGTGAGCCTACAGTATCTACATTTGGGAGGTACTATGTAGTACTATCTGAACTTTTCCTATAAGAACAGAGCCACCCCTAGCCTTTTGGAGGCCCTAAGCAATATTTGGTTGGGGGGCCCATCCCACCTCGCTGGGCAAAACATTTTAGTGCCCCCCTTCTTGTCAGTGGATTTTTTTGTTGTTGCAGTGTTAAAGTTACTTTTCTGTAATTCTACACATTTTGGTTGTTGAGAAAATGTTGCAGTTTTAAAGCTAATTTCCTGCAATTCTACACATTTTGCCATGACTTAGAGTATGCCATGTTAATGATATCTGAGTGAGTGACTAGCTTAGTCAAGATCAGTAGGGGCCCCCTGGGGGTTAGGGCCCCTGGGCTCATGCCCTGTGTGCCCGGTCGGTCATTTGGTAGCTGGCTACCAGTGATGGGGAAGCTAATCTGAAAATGTAGTTTACCAAGCTACCAATTACTTCACATTTGAAGAAGCTAAGCTAAACTAAAGCTACCGTTATGAAAAATATAGTTTACTAAACTAAAGCTACCCTTATGAAAAATATAGTTTACTAAACTAAAGCTACCCTTATGAAAAATATAGTTTACTAAACTAAAGCTACCCTTATGAAAAATATAGTTTTGTCACGTCCTGACCAGTATAAGGGTTAATTGTTATTGTAGTTTGGTCAGGACGTGGCAGAGGGTATTTGTTTTATGTGGTTCGGGGTGGTGGTTTTTGTAGAAGGGCATTTGATTTATGTATTCCGGGGTTTTTTGGGCACTGTGTCATATTCATGTATTTCTATGTTTTGTCTAGTAAATCTGTTTCTATGTTTAGTTAAGTGGGGTTGGGACTCTCAATTGAAGGCAGGTGTTGTCTCTTTGCCTTTGATTGAGAGTCCTATATATTAGGGTGTGTTTGGGTTTGTATTTTGTGGGAGATTGTTTCTTGTTTTGCCTGTTTCTTGTCTAGCGTGTGTGAGCCTGAGAAGACTGTTCGTTGATCGTGAGTTCGTTTTGTTATTTTGGTGTTCATTTTGAGTTTAATAAAAGTTCAAGATGAGCAACCACATACCTGCTGCATTTTGGTCCTCCTTTCCCGACGACAACCGTGACAAGTTTACTAAACTAAAACTACCCTTATGAAAAATATAGTTTACTAAACTAAAGCTACCCTTATGAAAAATATAGTTTACTAAACTAAAGCTACCCTTATGAAAAATATAGTTTACTAAACTAAAACTACCCTTATGAAAAATATAGTTTACTTAACTAAAGCTACCCTTATGAAAAATACAGTTTACCAAACTAAAGCTACCCTTATGAAAAATATAGTTTACTTAACTACTTAGAAAAAAAGTAGTTCACTACACCCAAACTACTCCATGAAGAATTTTCATCTAACTCTAAAACGTCATCGACTTCAAATTGCCAGAACAGATCACTCTGGAGTCAGATGTTAACGGAATGTGTAATTTAGCCTATTAAACACAAAAAGTGAGAATTAGGCAGGTCTGATACCGAAAAAGAAAGGACGTTCTTACTTCAACCATATTTTATTTTACCAAAAAAAAGTATTGTTTCGTTCTAGTAGTTAGCTACACTACTACAAGGGAAAAACATAATGAACTATTGAAAACACTACCAAGATTTGATATAGTTCAACTACCACCAAGCTACTGCAAAATGTAATTACATTACTAGTTGAACTAAATGTAGTTGACTACGCCACAACACTGCTGACTAGACCAATTTGACTAGCAATCTATAAAATGTTAGCTGATGTGCTAATTGAGTGAATGTCAGTGACTGATATAAAAATTGGAACACTGCTGATGCACAACCATATTTAGACATATTTAGGTAGTCACCTCGTTTATTCTACTTTTCTTACTCTCAACAGGAAATTAGTTCCTAAAAAAAACTTTTTACACAGACTATGCAGCGCCTTCGAATAAAAATCCCTTGTTTGAATTTTTCCTGTTAAAACGTTGTAAAATGTTTTGCTACAGCTGCCCTAATGAACATTTCTAATTTACACTCTACTGCTTCCTGCTGCCTTCTAGTAACCAAGTGGACTTTGTTGATATGAAATTATTATTTTACCCATTCAATTATTTTCATACACTGACGCTCTGATTAAACTTGTGATAATGAGAATTCAAACCAGATAGACAGGAAGATGGTGCTCATCTTCCGTCACTGTCACCGCCATGCTCAATAGGTTCAATTATCTTTAGCATCACTTCAGCTGCTGACCGTTACGGTTCCCCCACATTTCTTTCTGTACTCTCTGACACCTTAATAACTCATTAGGCCTCACAAATGGCACCCTATTGCCTATTTAGTGCACTACTTTGGACCAGAGCCTATATAATGTGCAATATCAGACGTACCCACATAGTTATAGGACACAACATCGTAGGAAAAAGGGAGGACAAGGAGGAAGAGAAAGAGGAGGTGTGAATGTGACATTTCTAAATGTCAGTGTCCTGATAGTACCCCTGTCATGTGACGTACCAGCTAGCCTCATTGTCCTGATAGTACCCCTGTCATGTGACGTACCAGCTAGCCTCATTGTCCTGATAGTACCCCTGTCATGTGACGTACTAGCTAGCCTCATTGTCCTGATTGTACCCCTGTCATGTGACGTACCAGCTAGCCTCATTGTCCTGATAGTACCCCTGTCATGTGATGTACCAGCTTGCCTCAGTGTCCTGATAGTACCCCTGTCATGTGATGTACTAGCTAGCCTCAGTGTCCTGCTAGTACCCCTGTCATGTGATGTACCAGCTAGCCTCAGTGTCCTGCTAGTACCCCTGTCATGTGATGTACCAGCTAGCCTCAGTGTCCTGCTAGTACCCATGTCATGTGATGTACCAGCTTGCCTCATTGTCCTGATAGTGTCCATGTCATGTGATGTACCAGCTAGCCTCATTGTCCTGATAGTACCAGCTAGCCTCAGTGTCCTGCTAGTACCCATGTCATGTGATGTACCCGCTAGCCTCAGTGTCCTGCTAGTACCCCTGTCATGTGATGTACCAGCTAGCCTCAGTGTCCTGAGAGTACCCCTGTCATGTGATGTAGTGCACTTTATAGGGTGTCATTTGGGACTACTGTTTCAACATGATTTGTGAGTGACTATGGAGACAGGGAGGACTGGCGTCTCTCAACCAATAGTGGTGCTGTGCATATTAAATAACGCCCTCACTGATATGCACATGCACACCCTCACGGACATACACATGCGCGCGCACACGCACGCACACAGACAGCCTCCCTCCTGCCTCTCTTCCTCTACCTCCTGCTGCTTGTCTCTCAGTGTGACTCAGTGCTCCTTCTCATCACAGACAGATGGCCATTACCTACAGTACTTTAGCAAAAGGCCTGCAGTCATTTTCATGGAACCCCCGGGTGTTGTAGCTAACCACGAGGCATGTGAGAGAGTGAGAGACGGGGGGGGGGGGTAGAAATCGAGAAAGGAAGAGTCACAATGAGGCCCTCCTACAGCCCCGGTAACAAACACACCCACCCCCCTCCACTTGTCCACTTGTTCCGGTGACCATACCAGGAAGGAAACCGTTGTGTACCGGGTCAGTCGGAGGCAGTGGGACAACCTCTTGAACAAAGCGGCTGTGTTGATCATGTTGTATTGGTCCAGTGGTCTGTGTTGATGTTGATGTTGGCCTCGCCTAGAAGGTTTTTAATGGCTCCTGTGCCCTGAGAAAAGAGAATGGTGGCTGACCAGCTGACTGGATAAACTTGTATTGTGTTGCTCCTGGACAGAGAACCATTTCTCTCTGCTTGTCTCTACACGTCTAAGCTGACGGTACTGTGTGCCTCAGCCAGACTTGATCTCAAATCCAAAATGTTGCAGTATAAAGCTGTATTTAAAATATTAGCTTCACTGTCCACATACATACGTAGGGGTGTGTATACTTTTAAATACCATTCCTGGTTTGAATGGGAATAGTGGGATGGTACCAGAATGGAAAATACTCAAACCGCAGCACACACCATACAATCTCCCTGTGGGCCACCATAATCACACCGTTCTTCAACGGGTCGTTCAGTACCGTTTCTGTTGAATTAAACATTCAACACCATTCTGTCACGCTGAAGGCACCCAGGGATAGTGTTGTGGCAGTGTGTCTGAAGGCACCAGGGATAGTGTTGTGTCTGAAGGCACCAGGGATAGTGTTGTGGCAGTGTGTCTGAAGGCACCAGGGATAGTGTTGTGTCTGAAGGCACCAGGGATAGTGTTGTGGCAGTATGTCTGAAGGCACCAGGGATAGTGTTGTGTCTGAAGGCACCAGGGATAGTGTTGTGTCTGAAGGCACCAGGGATAGTGTTGTGGCAGTATGTCTGAAGGCACCAGGGATAGTGTTGTGTCTGAAGGCACCAGGGATAGTGTTGTGTCTGAAGGCACCAGGGATAGTGTTGTGGCAGTGTGTTTATTTAAGAGGAAAGGATGGGACAAGTTTTGACGTGTTTGTGTGCTTGTACGCACGAGAGAGAGAGAGAGAGAGAGAGAGAGAGAGAGAGAGAGAGAGAGAGAGAGAGAGAGAGAGAGAGAGAGAGAGAGAGAGAGAGAGAGAGAGAGTTGTGTGAGTCCAGTAGATTTGACACACTTACACACATCCAGTAGGATGGACACACATCCAGTAGGATAGACACACATCCAGTAGGATAGACACACATCCAGTAGGATTGACACACATCCAGTAGGCTTCACACACATCCAGTAGGACTGACACACATCCAGTAGGCTTCATACACATCCAGTAGGGCTGACTCACATCCAGTAGGATAGACACACATCCAGTAGGATAGACACACATCCAGTAGGATAGACACACATCCAGTAGGGCTGACACACATCCAGTAGGGCTGACACACATCCAGTAGGATAGACACACATCCAGTAGGGCTGACACACATCCAGTAGAATTGACACACATCCAGTAGGCTTGACACACTTACAAACATCCAGTAGGCTTGACACACATCCCGTAGGTTTGACACACATCCAGTAGGCTTCACACACATCCAGTAGGACTGACACACATCCAGTAGGCTTCATACACATCCAGTAGGGCTGACTCACATCCAGTAGGATAGACACACATCCAGTAGGATAGACACACATCCAGTAGGGCTGACACACATCCAGTAGGGCTGACACACATCCAGTAGAATTGACACACATCCAGTAGGCTTGACACACTTACAAACATCCAGTAGGCTTGACACACATCCCGTAGGATTGACACACATCCAGTAGGACTGGCACACATCCAGTAGGCTTCACACACATCCAGTAGGACTGACACACATCCAGTAGGCTTCATACACATCCAGTAGGCTTGACACAAATCCAATAGGTTTGACACACATCCAGTAGGACTGACACACATCCAGAAGGTAATAATGATCTGATAATAAGGTAGAAGGTAATAGCCCTATCCTATAGTAAGGTATAAGGTAATAGCCCTATCTGATAATAAGGTAGAAGGTAATAGTCCTATTTAATAGCCCTATTCTATAATAAGGTAGAAGGTAATAGTCATATCTGATAATAAGGTAGAAGGTAATAGTCCTATCTGATAATAAGGTAGAAGGTAATAGTCCTATCTAATAGCCCTATCTGATAATAAGGTAGCTTCATTGTGAACAACACTCAACACCACTCACTGACTCACTTAATCCCTCCCTCCTTTCACTACTAGATCTCTAGACAGAAGATGAGAGTTCTGCTTCTCTAAATTGTAGCTTGCCTAACATATGTCTCTCTGTGATTGGAGTCCTCTCTCCCTCTCCCTTAGTGAAGTCTGTAGCGTGCTCAGTTTGTGTGTGTGCCGGCATGCTCAGTGTGCGTGTGTGTTTGTTTGTGTGTGTGGGTTGCACAGTGTGAGGGGCTAGGTAGAGTACTCCATGAATCACATCTCCATAACAGCATCTCTCTCCCACTGACAGACAGACCCAAACAGGGGCAGACTGAGCACTGCAGAGGCTGAAGGCAAAGGGAGAAGAGATACAAGGAGGGAGAGAGAGGGGGTGGGAGGTGGAGAGAAAGAAAGAGAGGAGGAGGGAGACAAGGAGAGAGAGAGAGAGAGAGAGAGCGAGAGAGGGGGGGTGGGAGGTGGAGAGAAAGAAGAAGAGGAGGAAAGAGAGAGGAGGAGAGAGACAAGGAGGGAGAGAGAGATGGATAGATGGAGACAAAGAGGGGGAAAGAGGTCAAAATAAAGGGAAGGAGAGAGGGAGAGGTAGAGAGAGAGAGAAGGAGGGAGAGAGAGGGAGATGTATAGAGAGAGGGAGAAGGAGGGGGGAGAGAGAGAGAGGTAGAGAGAGAAGAAGGAGAGGGAGAGAGATTGAGAGGGAGGGGGAAGGAGGGAGAGAGAGAGAGAGGGAGAGATATTTAATTGCTGTTTAATGATTAGCTCAAAGTCAACATGTAGCCCCTCAGAGCAACACCTAGACAGTAGTCTCCATTTGTGCTGGTCCCCTCCCTGCCTTGTGCACCGCTGGGTTCCACTTTACTGTTCATTTAGCACTATGGGAAGAGACATCAAACACAGGTATTCTGGGATAAGGCCTTATGGATGGTTACGACTGCTGTGGCAGTAAAACAACACCTTCGTATTGCCATGTAACCTTTATTTATACAAGTTATTCTCATTGAGATCAAATCTATTTTACAAGAGAGGCCTGAATCGATAAAATATATGGTGAGGTTATATGTTTCTTTTATTTTGCATTAATAACATTCATACAGTATAAACTTTCACAAGTCAATTAATGTTCACAATCAATTTATCCACAGAGGCTTCTCCCCGCTAATATATGAATAGGCCAGTCCATCTGTTCATGTATGGCAATCGTCTGCTTGTTAATAATTAATAGCTCACAGACAGAGAGACAGACAGACACAGACACAGAGAGACAGACACAGACACAGAGAGATAGACACAGAGACACAGAGAGACAGACACAGAGACACAGAGAGACAGACACAGACAGAGAGACAGACACACAGACACAGACACAGAGAGACAGACACAGAGACAGACACAGACACAGACACAGAGACAGACACAGAGACAGACACAGACACAGACACAGACACAGAGACAGACACAGACACAGACACAGAGACAGAGAGACAGAGATAGAGACACAGAGTCACAGAGACAGAGACACAGAGACAGACATGACTTTGTCTTGTGCCTGCTGGAAGCTCTGGTATGGATCTTCTCTTTATCTATTTAATGGATGTGCTGTTAAGGAAGAGGGTGCTTATAATCTGTAACCTGTCCCCTGAGACAGACAGACAGACAGACAGACAGACAGACAGACAGACAGACAGACAGACAGACAGACAGACAGACAGACAGACAGACAGACAGACAGACAGACAGACACACAGACAGACAGACAGACACACAGACACACAGACACACAGACACACAGACACACAGACACACAGAGACAGACACACACACATACACACACAGGCTAACCATCAAAAGGTTCAAAGTTGCCCTGATTGGTCCAGAAGACTCTATGCTGGGGGAGGAAAGAGGGGTGAAGAAAACAGGTGAAGTGTTGTTGAAAGTGAAAGGGGAGTCTGGGAATCCGTAGACAGTTACATTTCACACAGCCCCAGTCCAAATGTAGCTGCTCCTTTTACATCTGTTTGGGGACAGAAAATATTATTAAATACTTTTTTCTTTACATAGTTGAATGTGCTGACAACAAAATCACACAAAAATAATCAATGGAAATCTAATTTATCAACCCATGGAGTTCTGGATTTGGAGTCACACTCAAAATTAAAGTGGAAAACCACACTACAGGCTGATCCAACTTTGATGTAATGTCCTTAAAACAAGTGTGTGTGGCCTCCACGTGCCTGTATGACCTCCCTACAACGCCTGGGCATGCTCCTGATGAGGTGGCGAATGGTCTCCTGAGGGATCTCCTCCCAGACCTGGACTAAAGCATCCGCCAACTCCTGGACAGTCTGTGGTGCAACGTGGCGTTGGTGGATGGATGGATTCAGGTCTGGGGAACGGGCGGGCCAGTCCATAGCATCAATGCCTTCCTCTTGCAGGAACTGCTGACAGACTCCAGCCACATGAGGTCTAGCATTGTCTTGCATTAGGAGGAACCCAGGGCCAACCGCACCAGCATATGGTCTCACAAGGGGTCTGAGGATCTCATCTCGGTACCTAATGGCAGTCAGGCTACCTCTGGCGAGCACATGGAGGGCTGTGCGGCTCCCCAAAGAAATGCCACCCCACACCATGACTGACCCACCGCCAAACCGGTCATGCTGGAGGATGTTGCAGGCAGCAGAATGTTCTCCACGGCGTCTCCAGACTCTGTCACGTCTGTCACGTGCTCAGTGTGAACCTGCTTTCATCTGTGAAGAGCACAGGGCGCCAGTGGCGAATTTGCCAATCTTGGTGTTCACTGGCAAATGCCAAACGTCCTGCACGGTGTTGGGCTGTAAGCACAACCCCCACCTGTGGGCGTCGGGCCCTCATACCACCCTCATGGAGTCTGTTTCTGACCGTTTGAGCAGACACATGCACATTTGTGGCCTGCTGGAGGTCATTTTGCAGGGCTCTGGCAGTGCTCCTCCTGCTCCTCCTTGCACAAAGGCGGAGGTAGCGGTCCTGCTGCTGGGTTGTTGCCCTCCTACGACCTCCTCCACGTCTCCTGATGTACTGGCCTGTCTCCTGATTGCGCCTCCATGCTCTGGACACTACGCTGACAGACACAGCAAACTTTCTTGCCACAGCTCGCATTGATGTGCCATCCTGGATGAGCTGCACTACCTGAGCCACTTGTGTGGGTTGTAGACTCCGTCTCATGCTACTACTAGAGTGAAAGCACCGCCAGCATTCAAAAGTGACCAAAACATCAGCCAAGAAGCATAGGAACTGAGAAGTGGTCTGTGGTCCCCACCTGCAGAACCACTCCTTTATTGGGGGTGTCTTGCTAATTGCCTATAATTTCCACCTGTTGTCTATTCCATTTGCACAACAGCATGTGAGATTTATTGTCAATCAGTGTTGCTTCCTAAGTGGACCCGTTTAATTTCACAGAAGTGTGATTGACTTGGAGTTACATTGTGTTGTTTAAGTGTTCCCTTTATTTTTTTGAGCAGTGTATATAGAATAAAACAATAATGAACCATACTTCAAGTTTTTGGATAAGTTGCAGGGGTTTGATGGAGCTCAGCCAACAGAGAGTAGCAGTAGTCTAGATGGGCGATGCCTGAATTAGGACAAGTATCTGAATTAGGACAAGTACCTGAATTAGGACAAGTGATGAATTAGGACAAGAGTCTGAATTAGGAAAGGGGCTGAATTACGAAAGGTTCCTGATTTAGGACAAGTAGCTGAATTAGGATAAGTGACTGAATTAGGACAAGTGACTGAATTAGGACCTGCGCTGGTTCCTGTGTGAGGTCATACTCTATGGATGTTTTGGGCATGAACCTGCGGGGGTCACTGCGTTGATGTTTTCAGAGAATGACACAGTGTTGTCCAGGGTCACGCCAAGGTTCTTTGCCCATCTGGCAGGCGGACACAGTGGAGTTGAGCACTTTAACTACCCTTGCCTTCTGCTGATTTCCTGTCCTTACTGCTACAAGGTCCCTATTTTACAGATATAAAGGACCTCTGAAGAGAGCAGACGCCCACCCATCATTTCTGTGCCTTGTGAATAAGCCTGAGTCCACTCACACTCACTGGGTGGTATTGGCAGACTGTACGGTCCTTATCCACACATTGGAGAGAGAAAAGACTGCTCTATAAAAGACGAGCGCTGAAGACTAGATCTGTTGTCATCAAGTGCCATCTATTGGTGGAGAGGAGAATGATTAGATCAGGACCTGGTTGGTTCAGTGTGGAAAGCTGCTGCAGTGCAACAGGGCTGTATAGTCCATTCTCTCAGTAGACCCATAGACACAGCATCTACAATGATACAGACAACATGACGTGTTGCTGGTTATAAGCATGTACTGTACGATCCTTAGGACATTTAAAGGGGTCATGTTCACACTCACACGTAGACACACATACACAGTCACACACACAACACTCTCGTCTCTTCTCTCTGCTGTCAATCATGTTGTACTTGTCTTGTATGTTCACATACATACACTCTCTCTCTCACTCACTCTCCCTCTCTCCCTCTCTCTCTCCCTCTCTCTCTCTCTCCCTCTCTCTCCCTCACTCTCTCTCTCTCTCTCTCTCTCTCTCTCTCTCTCCCTCTCTCTCTCCCTCTCTCTCCCTCTCTCACACACTCTCTCTCTCTCTCACTCACGCTCTCTCTCTCTCTCTCTCTCTCTCCCTTTCTCTCCCTTTCTCACACACTCTCTCTCTCTCTCACTCACGCTCTTTCTCTCTCTCTCTCTCTCTCTCTCTCTCTCTCTCTCTCTCTCTCCCTCTCTCTCTCCCTCTCTCTCCTCACTCACTCACTCACTCACTCACTCACTCACTCACTCACTCACTCACTCACTCACTCACTCACTCACTCACTCACTCACTCACTCACTCACTCACTCACTCACTCACTCACTCACTCACTCACTCCCTCTCCCTCTCCCTCTCCCTCTACCTCTCCCTCTCCCTCTCCCTCTACCTCTACCTCTACCTCTACCTCTCCCTCTCTCTATCTGTTCTCATCCAGGGGGTGAAGGGTGACTCTGGCGTCCCAGGAGGCAAAGGAGCTCAAGGAGATCCGGTATGTAATACACACACAGCACACACTCTTCCGACACATCCTTGTGGTGACATTTAAAGTGGCTGTCATTAACCATGAACTCTAACCTTTGACCTTTGGCCTTCTCCCTCAGGGTCAGCCAGGTGGAGATGGGGCCTCTGGGATGGAAGGACAAAAGGTGAGTCACATCACATGGTGTGTGTGTGTGTGTGCTTGCCTGCTGGCGTGTTTCTCTCTCTCTGTGTGTGTGTGTGTGTGTGTGTGTGTGTGTGTGTGTGTGTGTGTGTGTGTGTGTGCGTGTGTGTGTGTGTGTGTGTGTGTGCGTGTGTGTGTGTGTGTGTGTGTGTGTGTGTGTGTGTGTGTGTGTGTGTGTGTGTGTGTGTGTGTGTGTGTGTGTGTGTAAGCTCCAGTCTGATTCCCCCTGAACTATTTATCTTTCCTGCATTCATTTAAGTCTAAATCTGGCTGCAAATTAACTCTCTTATAACGATATTTTATCATTATTAATTGTCACACACACACACACCATGTGACTCACCTTCTGTTGTTTCATCCCAGAGGCGTCCTTGTTTAACCCACTACAGTACATCAGTGTACCAACCCCCCTAACCCAATCAACTGAAAGCGGTTGTCATTAAGTAGATGTAAATAGTCTTTCAATGAATGCTACTGTTGGTTATGACTGAACCAATGAGAGAGGAAGTAGGAGCAGATGTTACACCAGCATTTCACTATCCACTGTAAACCGGGGCTTCTGGATTCTTCCTAAAGAATAGATCAATATCATCCTGAGGTTTCTCTATGTTCTCTGTGTATTTTCTTATCAGGGGGAAGAAGGCCTAAGAGGACCACCAGGACCGGTGAGGAATACATTGTTGTGGCGTTAATATTTCCTGTGACTGTTTAGAACTGAGACATAAACTAATATTATCCAAGAGACTGTTTTAAAGTTCTGTACTGTAGTTTATGTTTGAGTTATTGGAGAGAGGAGTACTTGAGGGGTGTAAACAAGACAAGCCTGGACTCTACAATAGGTGTTGGTCCAGTACATTATTCCTGCTCCACATTCACAATGATTGGGCTAAATGTATTTCAGATCTGAGAGTACCTGCTCTGTCTCCTCTGATCTCTCAAAGACAATCCTGAATCTACACGTACATTAACTAACTGTGTAATTGTAATGGGCCATACCTTTACTGGTGCATGTCAACACGGTATATAAAAAGGCTAGCATGTGATCACAATGGACAGGTATACCTTTGGTAGACGATCCAGAAAGGTAATAATAGTGGGAACAACAGACTATTCCCAGACTCCTCTGAGATCTGTCCTTCTTCATAATTCAACTCCTGGTTTCTTATTTAGCTGCTGATCCAAGTGGCAACGAGCCAACGTCACATCACCGCACGCTGAACAAATATTCCCTCTACACTAATGAACTCATTCTCCAATTACTACTTTATTTCACTCTGTCTGCCTCCCAAATGGCTCCCCATTCCCTACATAGTGCACTACTTTTGTAACATGCATGCTCCGACTACTGATTTCTTTCACTGATTGTGTCCCAAATGGTTCCCTATGGACCCTGGTCCAAAGAGGTGCACTAAATAGGCAATAGGGTGCCATTTAATATGAATCCCTTATCTCAACTGGAGTCAGGTCCACTTGTTCTTAAACGTTTCATTTACAATTTAACAGCGGCAGGTAATGAGTCCCCCTTAATGGCTATAAAGACTTTTCTTTCCTTGCAATTATTTGTGTAAGAAGTTCTATTAGGACCACTTAATCGGACTCAATTAACTGGACTGGATTACATTTTGAAATTGATTTTTAAGATTGAAGCGATAAGGGAGCAAAATGATTTAAAATGGTAAATTATGTTGCTTTTTTAGGCCTACAGTCTTCTGAGGTTTGGTTGAAACACCCAAAGTCCAGTATGTTATCATGTGATGATGTCTCTGGCTGGGGCAGCCTTCTACTTATAATTATCAAATACATTCAGTCGATCAATTAATCATGTGGCTCCCAAACGGTTTCTGAATGCCAAATCAACTATGCCAATTGTCGAATGCCAAATTCCCCCCTAGCCACCACTCCTGATAGACACACTAGATCTGAGAGGATTGGATAAGTAGATATACTCTTTATTGTAATAGCTTAATTAATAGCTTCATTTCTGATTGGCTGATTGGGAAATGTCACCACATTGCTTCCATCCATCTATCCAATCCTCTCTGGTCTACATTAGTGGCTTTGGAGTACGTTCATTTAGAATTCAGACATTCAGAAAAGTAATTTATCAATTCATAAATGGGTCTGTTTGAATATTTAGCTCAAATCTCACTTAAATAGGGGGCTCCAGAGTGGTTCAGCGGTCTAAGGCACTGCATCTCAGTGGTCTGAGGAACTGCATCTCAGTGGTCTAAGGCACTGCATCTCAGCGGTCTGAGGAACTGCATCTCAGTGGTCTAAGGCACTGCATCTCAGCGGTCTGAGGAACTGCATCTCAGTGGTCTAAGGCACTGCATCTCAGTGCGCAAGGTGTCACTGAAGACCCTGGTTTGATTCCAGGCTGTATCACAACCGGCCGTGATTGGGAGTCCCATAGGGCGGCACACAATTAGCCCAGCATTTGCTCTTAACTGACTTGCCTAGTTAAATGAAGGTTACATAAAATAAATACAATTAAATGAGCGTTTATATGTCCACTTCCTAGTAACAGATAATGGGTGAATCCCAAATGGCACCAGGTCAATAGTAGTGCACTATATAGGGAATAGGGTGCCATTTGAGACGCAGTGAGAGCATTTCTGCCGTAAAGCGTTTAATTCCATGACTCTGCAGAAACCAGGGTTCAGACCATTACCCTCCTTCCTGTTCATTAGTGCAGAGGAGGAACCACCAGGCGGGGTTATAGGCATGCGTGACCCTCCATAACCCATAGACAGCCCACACGTGGCCCTTGACCAGACTCTGACTGAAGGCTACAGATATAAGAGACAAGATTAGAACAAATTGACAAGCTTTAGGAGGCAGACTGATATTTGGAACTTGAAGCACTAAAAGGCTGATTTCCACACTGAACTTGTTATAAAACATCCAGGAAAGATCAGGACATCGTTTTACTGCATGGCCCTCGATGACCCACAGATATCCCACACGTAGCCCTTGACCAGACAGACACAGAATAATAGGCTAGGCTATGAACAAGAGCAGAAGGCTAAAAGATTAGAACAAATTGACAAACTTTGAAATAGATATTTATGCCAGTCTGAGATGTTGAAATGAAAGCCAAAACAAAATGTATTACAACTAACCAGACAGACACAGAAGAACAGGAAGACAAGGAACAGGGTTGGAATAGATTGACATACTTGTTCAATAGAAATTATTATTATTTTTTGCTAGCTTTTGGAGGCAGTCTAACACCGTACCCAAGCCGCCATCGTGTGCCATCTTGCGCAAATTGATTTTGTCCCCCTCACACCAAACGCGATCACGACACGCAGGTTGAAATATCAAAACAAACTCTGAACCAATTATATTAATTTGGGGACAGGTCGAAAAGCATTAAACATTTATGGCAATTTAGCTAGCTAGCTTGCAGTTGCTAGCTAATTTGTCCTACTTAGTTAGCTTGCAGTTGCTAGCTAATTTGTCCTGGGATTTTAACGTTGAGTTGTTATTTTACCTGAAATGCACAAGGTCCTCTACTTCGACAATTAATCCACAGATAAAACGGTCAACCGAATCGTTTCTAGTCATCTCTCCTCCTTCCAGGCTTTTTCTTCTCTGGACTTTATATGGCGATTGGCATCTACTAGTATTACCATGACGACGACCTACCTCAGTTCGTCTTTCAATCACCCACGTGGGTATAACCAATGAGGAGATGGCACATGGGTATCTGCTTCTATAAACCAATGAGGAGATGGGAGAGGCAGGACTTGCAGCGCGTTCTGCGCCACAAATAGAAGCAACTTCTATTTTAGCATCTGGCAACGCAGACGCTCGTTGGTGCACGTGAGCAGTGTGGGTGCAATGATTGAATAACATATATGTGTAAATTTATACACCGCTCGCACGGACACGATCGGTGTGGTCAGCATGTCACATGTTGAACTTGAAGCCAACCCAAAACATATGTACACATAATTGCAGGTTTCTAGGCTACAATTGTGGTACAATATCATGGGAACGCTCAGGATGTAATTTTACAGCTTGAAAAGTTGACTTTCCATTACTGTGGGAATGCGTCCCAGATGGCAACCTATTCCCTATATAGTGCACTACTTTTGACCAGAGCCCAAGGGACACTATAAAGGGAATAGGAAGCCATTTGGGATACACTCTTGACCTTTAACGATCCATACCCTCGCTGGAGGACTGATCCACAGGTGGGCTTTGTATCCCCACAACAATTATTGGTCGATTCCGGAACTGACTCTCAAAATACATCCCAAATGGCAACCTATTCCCTACATAGTGCACTACTTTTGACCAGAGCCCTATGGTACTATTTACCCCACCTTAATAGAGAATAGGGTGCCATTTGGGACGTACAGGCAGAGGTGCTAGTTTAGTGGAAGAGGGTATAGTGACAGACAGGCACTCATCTTCAGTTTCACAGAAAACACCCCTTCCCTCCTTTTCTCTCTTAAAAGGCTTCTTTAGTTTGACTTTGACAACCCCAACTGCAGTTCTGATCAGAGCCGAGTGCCGAGTGCCGAGCCGAGTGCCGAGCCGAGTGCCGAGCCGAGCCAAGTGCCGAGCCGAGTGCCGAGCCGAGTGCATTCAATAAGGGAGGTTAGGTGGTACGTTTTACCTACAGAATAAGTGACAATGAAGAAGACAGCTCATTTTCTATCTTCTATCTTGTCTGTCCTTTCCATCTAGGTGATGACAGCTCATGGACTGGGACATCTGTCTGGCTCTGTAAGTATGAGCATCCTATGTAGTTACCTTTAACTTCTGTTCTATTCAGTCATAATGGCAGTAGTGCTCTGACTGGTAACTCAATACTTTGTGTTACCTTGATGAAAGTTATTTTATTTAAAATGTTCCGCATTTCATAATGACCTTATTTCTATTTTATTTTAGGAGGCTGAATTAGGAGAGAAGGGCCAGAAAGGAGAAATGGGTGATCCAGTAAGGATAGGATATGTACCAACCTGCTCACAGTGTTCATAGGATTTGTATATAATTAGCCCGTGTAAAAAAAACAATCTGCTCCCCCTGTCCATTTAATCTGTTTCATTATTCATCAGCTAAACTGATCCTAGATC
Source organism: Salmo salar (assembly GCF_965601325.2). NCBI lineage: Eukaryota > Metazoa > Chordata > Actinopteri > Salmoniformes > Salmonidae > Salmo > Salmo salar. The sequence goes on along the minus strand of NC_138308.1, from coordinate 33,561,466 downwards.
AGCACTCCTACTCTGATACGCTTAAGTGTGGGTCCAGAGTATGGGTCCAGATCAGATGAAGACTAATATATTGATGTTCACAGCACAAAGAAACAGTTTGTCTCTGTGTCAAATCAAATCCAATTTTATTTGTCTCATGCGCCAAATACAACAGGCCTTACCGTGAAATGCTTACTATCAAGCCCTTAACCAACAATGCAGTTCAAGAAATAGAGTTAAGAAAACATTTACTAAATAAACTAAAGTGAAAAAAATATACAAAAAGTAACACAAGAAAATGGCATAACAATAACGAGGCTAAACACAGTGGGGGCAATGTAAATAGTCTGGGTGGCCATTGGATTAATTGTTCAGCAGTCTTATGGCTTGGGGGTAGAAACTGTTAAGGAGCCTTTTGGTCCTAGACTTGGTGCTCCGGTACCGCTTGCCGTGCGATAGCAGAGAGAATAGTCTCTGACTTGGGTGACTGGAGTTTTTGACAATTTTTTAGGCCTTCCTCTGACACCGGCTATTATACAGGTCCTGGGTGGCAGGAAGCTTGGTCCCAGTGATGTACTGGGCCGTACACACTACCCTCTGTAGCGCCTTATGGTCAGATGCCGAGCAGTTGCCATACCAGGCGGTGATGCAACCGGTCAGGATTCTCTTGATGGTGCAGTTGTAGAACATTTTGAGGATATGGGGACCCATGCTAAATCTTTTCAGTCTCCTGAGGGGGAAAAGGTTTTGTTGTGCCCTCTTCACGACTGTCTTGGTGTGTTTGGACCATGATAGTTTGCTGGTGATGTGGACACCAAGGAACTTGAAACTCTCGACCCGCTCCACTACAGCCCCATCGATGTTAATGGGGGCCTGTTCGGTCCTCCTTCTCCTATAGTCCACGATCAGCTCTTTTGTCTTGCTCATATTGAGGGAGAGGTTGTTGTCCTGGCACCACACTGCCAGGTCTCCTCCCTATAAGCTGTCTCATCGTTGTTGGTACAGTACAGGACGGGACTAAGCACGCACCCCTGAGGGGCCCAGCGTGGCAGATGTGTTTTTGCCTACCCTTACCACCTGGGGGCGGCCTGTCAGGAAGTCCAGGATCCAGTTGCTGAGAGAGGTGTTTAGTCCCAGGGTCCTTAGCTTAGTGATGAGCTTTGCGGGCACTATGGTTTTGTGTGCACTATGTAGGGAATAGGCTGCCATGTGGGATACATACAAAAACATATCTTAAAGAGCTGTTGGCAAATAATCGAATAATCAAATATGAAAAAAAGGATACAAAGTTCAAAGGAGTTCAATCTTTCTCGTGCCACACATCAAAATTAGTCTTCAACAATAGCTACATGGTTTAGAATGAATGACATAGACTTCAACAATAGTTACATGGTTTAGAATGAATGACATAGACTTCAACAATAGCTACATGGTTTAGAATGAATGACATAGACTTCAACAATAGTTACATGGTTTAGAATGAATGACATAGACTTCAACAATAGTTACATGGTTTAGAATGAATGACATAGACTTCAACAATAGTTACATGGTTTAGAATGAATGACATAGACTTCAACAATAGTTACATGGTTTAGAATGAATGACATAGACTTAAACAATAGCTACATGGTTTAGAATGAATGACATAGACTTCAACAATAGTTACATGGTTTAGAATGAATGACATAGACTTCAACAATAGTTACAAGGTTTAGAATGAATGACATAGACTTCAACAATAGTTACATGGTTTAGAATGAATGACATAGACTTCAACAATAGTTACATGGTTTAGAATGAATGACATAGACTTCAACAATAGTTACATGGTTTAGAATGAATGACATAGACTTCAACAATAGTTACATGGTTTAGAATGAATGACATAGACTTCAACAATAGTTACATGGTTTAGAATGAATGACATAGACTTCAACAATAGTTACATGGTTTAGAATGAATGACATAGACTTCAACAATAGTTACATGGTTTAGAATGAATGACATAGACTTCAACAATAGCTACATAGTTTAAAATGAATGACATAGACTTCAACAATAGCTACATGGTTTAGAATGAATGACATAGACTTCAACAATAGTTACATGGTTTAGAATGAATGACATAGACTTCAACAATAGTTACATGGTTTAGAATGAATGACATAGACTTCAACAATAGTTACATGGTTTAGAATGAATGACATAGACTTCAACAATAGTTACATGGTTTAGAATGAATGACATAGACTTCAACAATAGCTACATGGTTTAGAATGAATGACATAGACTTCAACAATAGTTACAAGGTTTAGAATGAATGACATAGACTTCAACAATAGTTACATGGTTTAGAATGAATGACATAGACTTCAACAATAGTTACATGGTTTAGAATGAATGACATAGACTTCAACAATAGCTACATGGTTTAGAATGAATGACATAGACTTCAACAATAGCTACATGGTTTAGAATGAATGACATAGACTTCAACAATAGTTACATGGTTTAGAATGAATGACATAGACTTCAACAATAGTTACATGGTTTAGAATGAATGACATAGACTTCAACAATAGTTACATGGTTTAGAATGAATGACATAGACTTCAACAATAGTTACATGGTTTAGAATGAATGACATAGACTTCAACAATAGTTACATGGTTTAGAATGAATGACATAGACTTCAACAATAGTTACATGGTTTAGAATGAATGACATAGACTTCAACAATAGTTACATGGTTTAGAATGAATGCCATTCAGAAACAGAGTAATAGCTTTTCCAAAGTGACTCACCTGACTGAGTTGGGCTAACTATTGGTTACTATTGTGCAGTGGTGGAAAAAGGACCTCATTTTCATTTTTGAGTAAAAGTAAAGATGCCTTAATAGAGTAAAAGTCCCCCAGTAAAATACTACTTGAGTAAAAATCGAGAAGTATTTGGTTTAAAACATACTTAAGTATCAAAAATAAAAGTACATGTATAAATAATTTCAAATTCCTTATGTTAAGCTAACCAGACAGCACAATTGTCATGTTTTTTTAATTTACAAATAGCCAGGGTCACACTCCAACATTAAACATAATTAACAAACCATTTGTGTTTAATTATTCTGCCAGATCAGAGGCAGTAGGGATGACCAGGGATGTTCTCTTGATAAGTGGTGAATTGGACCATTTTCCTGTCCTGCTAAGCATTCAAAATGTAACCTGTACTTTTGGGTGACATGAAAAATATATCAAGTAAAAAGTAAATAATTTTGTTTAGGAATATAGTGAAGTAAAATTTGTCAAAATATAAATAGTAAAGTACAGATGCCCCCAAAAAGTACTTAAGTAGTACTTTAAAGTATTTTTCTTAAGCACTTTACACCAGTGCTATTGTGTGTCTCTTGTGTAAAGACATTGGATTTACAGGATGATGATAATGGTTTGTATGATCCTTTTCTTCAGGGACAAAGAGGACTCCAAGGACCACATGGTTTCAAGGTAACCAGTTCATTATAAGTATTCAGATGAAGGACAAGCATTAAATACATTTTAAAGGCCTCATCTACACTGATCTGAGTACTGTATGACCTTTGACATTGGGTTTGGTTATCTACACTGATCTGAGTACTGTATAACCTTTGACATTGGGTTTGGTTATCTACACTGATCTGAGTACAGTGTAACCTTTGACATTGGGTTTGGTTATCTACACTGATCTGAGTACTGTGTAACCTTTGACATTGGGTTTGGTTATCTACACTGATCTAAGTACTGTATAACCTTTGACATTGGGTTTGTTAAGTACATAATGATATACAATAACATATATACACATGATATATGAGCAGCCTGGAATTGAATAGGATCCTAGTACACAAAGAAATGATGTTTGAGGAATATAAACTAATATGTTACACAGTGTGTTTCTAGACTAAATATAAACTGGGAGTTCTATAAAGTCTGGTTGAATTGCCCTGTTTGATATGATTCCTTCCTGAAGCCAGACGCTAAATAGATTTTCTCAGGGTCTCACTTATTAATACATGTCCTGGAGTAATTCTGGAGAAAAACAAATCTAACCTTAAATGGTCTCTCTCTCTCTCTCTCTCTCTCTCTGTCTCTCTCTCTCTCTCTCTCTCTCTCTCTCTCTCTCTCTCTCTCTTTTCTTCCCATTCCCTCCTCTCCCTCCTTTCATTACTGGTTTAAAGGGAAGCCTAGGACTACCGGGTCCAAAGGGAGAGCCCGGCCCAGAGGTAAACACCCCATTGATAATCAAACTATCACCAGAGAACCAAGAGTCTCTATCACCAGAGAACAAAGAGTCTCTATCACCAGAGAACAAAGAGTCTTTATCACCAGAGAACAAAGAGTCTTTATCACCAGAGAACAAAGAGTCTTTATCACCAGAGAACAAAGAGTCTTTATCACCAGAGAACAAAGAGTCTCTATCACCAGAGAACAAAGAGTCTTTATCACCAGAGAACAAAGAGTCTCTATCAGCAGAGAACCAAGAGTCTCTATCACCAGAGAACAAAGAGTCTTTATCACCAGAGAACAAAGAGTCTTTATCACCAGAGAACAAAGAGTCTATATCAGCAGAGAACAAAGAGTCTTTATCACCAGAGAACAAAGAGTCTCAATCAGCAGAGAACAAAGAGTCTCTATCACCAGAGAACCAAGAGTCTCTATCACCAGAGAACCAAGAGTCTCTATCAGCAGAGAACAAAGAGTCTTTATCACCAGAGAACAAAGAGTCTCTATCAGCAGAGAACAAAGAGTCTCTATCAGCAGAGAACAAAGAGTCTTTATCAGCAGAGAACAAAGAGTCTTTATCAGCAGAGAACAAAGAGTCTCTATCAGCAGAGAACAAAGAGTCTCTATCACCAGAGAACAAAGAGTCTCTATCACCAGAGAACAAAGAGTCTCTATCAGCAGAGAATAAAGGGTCTTTATCACCCAACAATACCCAACAACACAAGCTATATGATCATCTGCCATTGTACTTATTGGTACAGTAGTATGAAACTGTTTGGATTGACACAGGAAACTGAATTTATTACATTGTGTACCAAGTACTCAGATACCCTAGATCACCTTTAGTGCACCTGTAGATGGTTTAGGTTCTAGTTCAAGTTCCCTGAGCAGCTAGTGGTAATGCAACTCACCCCAGGAACTAGAACTAGGTCTATATGGCATGACAAGTGCTTAATTACCTCAGGTCAGATGTTTGAGCAATTTATATTGGTCTACAGAGAGAAATTACTATCTTAAACTCTATGGACTCTTGGAAGACTAGCCCTTGGAGCTTAAAATCCGAATAAAATTCTTATCAAACGGTATGACTAATCAAACTTTTTAGGCTGGGCCACCTGTTGACTGTAAGTGAAAGTGGGTCGTTCAGTGTAACTACTATAGAACACTTCAATAGCTCCTGTTTTCCTCTACTGCCCTCTGATACCTGAAGGGGATGGTCAAGCTCCCAAACCAGACAGATTGCTGCAATTCTCACAGCAGGTCAAACACCAAAAGATTGCTACAATCTTCTTTCTTCCCCCACAGTTTGTCCCCTACAGTCTGGTATTTGGGAAATGGTTCATTGGTCTTTTCAATTCTTGATATTTACCCATTTGATTGTTGACAGATATAACTTATAAATGCCTTTTGAGCTTGACACAACTGTTGAATCCCAGACTATAACTTTAAAATAAAATGAAACTGCCGGATGTCCTGAAGGGTATTCTGCAAAGTAGGATCAAAGAGTTAGCCAGTAAATATCCCCAAATAACCGTATTTTTTAAGAAAGAGAAACTTGAAATGGGCTTGGTCTAATTGACTGAACAACCAAAAACACATATACTTTTAGCTTTCTTAATGAACCAGAAAATCAACAGTTATTTCTGGTTATTTATCAAAGTTAGCTGGCTAACTAATTGATCCTACTTTGTAGTATATCCCTCTGGTGTCTAGTAGCTAGCTACAGTCTATACAGTGCCAACATCTCCGAGATGTCTTAGCTTAGCATCCAACTTTCAACCCCTTGGTGACCAGAAAGGCCTCCAGAACAGCATGTCTTTACTGGGGTGTACAGTTGGCAGCTCAGTAATACATCTCTCTGAATCAGAGAGTGATTGCTGGGGCTGTCTGCAGGTAGCCAGACAGGCAGGTCACCATGGGCCAGGCTGTGATTGCTAGAAGGGATATTAAACTCTAACACTTCTCTGACTGTTTTCCAGGGTAAAGAAGGTCCTCCTGGACTCATCGGACTCCCAGGGATTCCAGGAGACACGGTAAGTAAAAGACATGTTACTTAAAATACATGTATAAAGTACCGTCTGCCCCAGGGGTGTGGTCAATTCTATTTCAGTTATGGAAGATATACTCAGTTTTTTGTTCCTGAGTTGAAATGGAATTGACCCCACCCCTCCAGAAAGAACAATCTCATCTTCCTCCTTCTCTCATGTCTTTATCTCCCTTGTTCCACTGTT
>NC_138308.1:33522500-33550000 GCF_965601325.2 Salmo salar | reverse complement strand
GATCGAGGGATATAGAGAGGGAAGGATGGAGGAATGTAGAAGGGGGAAAGATGGAGGAATGTAGAGAGGGAAGGATGGAGGGATGTAGAGAGGGAAGGATGGAGGGATACAGAGAGGGAAGGATGGAGGAATGTAGAGAGGGAAGGATGGAGGAATGTAGAGAGGGAAGGATGGAGGAATGTAGAGAGGGAAGGATGGAGGGATACAGAGAGGGAAGGATGGAGGAATGTAGAGAGGGAAGGATGGAGGAATGTAGAGAGGGAAGGATGGAGGAATGTAGAGAGGGGAGGATGAAGGGATGTAGAGAGGGGAGTATGGAGGGATGTAGAGAGGGAAGGATGGAGGGATGTAGAGAGGGAAGGATGGAGGGATGTAGAGAGGGGAGTATGGAGGGATGTAGAGAGGGAAGGATGGAGGGATGTAGAGAGGGAAGGATGGAGGGATGTAGAGAGGGGAGTATGGAGGGATGTAGAGAGGGAAGGATGGAGGGATGTAGAGAGGGGAGGATGGAGGGATGTAGAGAGGGAAGGATGGAGGGATGTAGAGAGGGAAGGATGGAGGGATGTAGAGAGGGAAGGATGGAGGGATGTAGAGAGGGAAAATGTAATATTTTATCTACATGTCTAGAGAATCATCTGTGTGTTTGACAACAGCTGATAATCAGCTGAGGGGACCCGCTGTACCAACGTGAACAAATGGCAGGAATCAACCCTACTGAAAAAAACTGCATAGGTGCTGATTTTCAGTGCTGTAAAGTACTTAAGTAAAAATACTTTAAAGTACTACTTAAGTCGTTTTTTGGGGGGTATCTGTACTTTACTTTACTCCATACATTTTCCCTGACACCCAAAAGTACACACACTTATCAAGAGAAAATCCCTGGTTGTCCGTACTGTACTGCCTCTGATCTGGCTGACTCACTAAACACAAATGCTTTGTTTGTAAATTATGTCTGAGTGTTGGAGTGTGCCCCTAGCTATCTGTAAATGATGTCTGAGTGTTGGAGTGTGCCCCTGGCTATCTGTAAATGATGTCTGAGTGTTGGAGTGTGCCCCTAGCTATCTGTAAATGATGTCTGAGTGTTGGAGTGTGCCCCTAGCTATCTGTAAATGATGTCTGAGTGTTGGAGTGTGCCCCTGGCTATCTGTAAATGATGTCTGAGTGTTGGAGTGTGCCCCTGGCTATCTGTAAATGATGTCTGAGTGTTGGAGTGTGCCCCTGGCTATCTGTAAATGATGTCTGAGTGTTGGAGTGTGCCCCTGGCTATCTGTAAATGATGTCTGAATGTTGGAGTGTGCCGCTGGCTATCTGTAAATGATGTCTGAGTGTTGGAGTGTGCCCCTAGCTATCTGTAAATGATGTCTGAGTGTTGGAGTGTGCCCCTAGCTATCTGTAAATGATGTCTGAGTGTTGGAGTGTGCCCCTGGCTATCCGTCAAATAAAGAAATAAATGGTGTCATCTGGTTTGCTTAACATAAGACATTTGAAATGGTTTATACTGTTACTTTTACTTTTCATACTTAACTACATTTTAGCGATTCCATTTACAGTTGAAGTCAGAAGTTTACGTGCACTTAGGTTGGAGTCATTAAAATGTGTTTTTCAACCTCCGAAAAAAATTGTAGACCTCCACAAGTCTGGTTCATCCTTGGGAGCAATTTCCAAATGCCTGAAGGTACCACGTTCATCTTTACAAACAATAGTACGCAAGTATAAACACCATGGGACCACGCAGCTGTCATACCGCTCAGGAAGGAGACGCATTCTGTCTCCTAGAAATGAATGTACCTTGGTGCAAAAAGTGCAAATCACTCACAGAATAACAGCAAGGGACCTTGTGAAGGTGCTGGAGGAAACAGGTACGAAAGTATCTATATCCACAGTAAAATGAGTCCTACATCGACATAACCTGAAAGGCCGCTCAGCAAGGAAGAAGCCATTGCTCCAAAACCGCCATAAAAAAGCCAGACTACGGTTTGCAACTGCACATGGGGACAAAGATCGTACTTTTTTGAGAAATGTCCTCTGGTCTGATGAAACAGAAATAGAACTGTTTGGCCATAATGACCATCATTATGTTTGGAGGAAAAAGTGGGAGGCTTGCAATCAGAAGAACACCATCCCAACCGTGAAGCACGGGGGTGGCAGCATCATGTTGTAGGCGTGCTTTGCTGCAGGAGGGACAGGTGCACTTCACAAAATATGGAAAATGATGTGGATATATTGAAGCAACATCTCAAGACATCAGTCAGGAAGTTAAAGCTTGGTCGCAAATGGGTCTTCCAAATGGACAATGACCACAAGCATACTTCCATAGTTGTGGCAAAATGGCTTAAGGACAACAAAGTCAAGATATTGGAGTGGCCATCACAAAGCCCTGACCTCAACCCTATAGAAAATGTGTGGGCAGAACTGAAAAAGTGTGTGCGAGCAAGGAGGCCTACAAACCTGACTCAGTTTCACCAGCTCTGTCAGGAGGAATGGGCCAAAATTCACCCAATTTATTGTGGGAAGCTTGTGGAAGGCTACCTGAATTGTTTGACCCAAGTTAAACAATTTAAAGGCAATGCTACCAAATACCAATTGAGTGTATGTAAACTTGTGACCCACTGGGAATGTGATGAAAGAAAAAGCTTAAATAAATAATTCTCTCTACTATTATTCTGACATTTAGCATTCTTAAAATAATGTGGTGATCCTAACTGACCCAAGACAGGGAATTTTTATTAGGATTAAATGTCAGGAACTGTGAAACTGAGTTTAAATGTATTTGGCTTGTAAACTTCCGACTTCAACTGTACTTTTGATACTTGAGTATGTTTAAAACCAAATACTTTTAGACTTTTACTCAAGTAGGATTTTACTGGGTGACTTTCACTTTTACTTGAGTCATTTTCTATTATCGTTACGTTTACTCCAGTATGACAGTTGAGAACTTTTTCCACCACTGCTGATTTTACTGGTGACCAGCCTTCACTGTGTTTTCATGGTGCCTTCACTGTGTTTTCATGGTGCCTTCACTGTGTTTTCATGGTGCCTTCACTGTGTTTTCATGGTGCCTTCACTGTGTTTTCATTGTGCCTTCACTGTGTTTTCATGGTGCCGTCACTGTGTTTTGGTGGTAACCAGCCTTCACTGTGTTTTCATGGTGCCTTCACTGTGTTTTCATTGTGCCTTCACTGTGTTTTCATGGTGCCGTCACTGTGTTTTGGTGGTGACCAGCCTTCACTGTGTTTTCATGGTGCCTTCACTGAGTTTTCACGGTGCCTTCACTGTGTTTTGCTGGTGACCAGCCTTCACTGTGTTTTCATGGTGTCTTCACGGTGCCTTCACTGTGTTTTGCTGGTGACCAGCCTTCACTGTGTTTTCATGGTGCCTTCACTGTGTTTTCATGGTGCCTTCACTGTGTTTTCATGGTGCCTTCACTGTGTTTTCATGGTGCCTTCACTGAGTTTTCATGGTGCCTTCACGGTGCCTTCACTGTGTTTTGCTGGTGACCAGCCTTCACTGTGTTTTCATGGTGCCTTCACTGTGTAATGCTGGTGACCATCCTTCACTGTGTTTTCATGGTGCCTTCACTGTGTTTTGCTGGTGACCAGCCTTCACTGTGTTTTCATGGTGCCTTCACTGTGTTTTCATGGTGCCTTCACTGAGTTTTCATGGTGCCTTCACGGTGACTTCACTGTGTTTTGCTGGTGACCAGCCTTCACTGTGTTTTCATGGTGCCTTCACTGTATTTTGCTGGTGACCAGCCTTCACTGTGTTTTCATGGTGCCTTCACTGTATTTTGCTGGTGACCAGCCTTCACTGTGTTTTCATGGTGCCTTCACTGTGTTTTCATGGTGCCTTCACTGTGTTTTCATGGTGCCTTCACTGAGTTTTCATTGTGTCTTCACGGTGCCTTCACTGTGTTTTGCTGGTGACCAGCCTTCATTGTGTTTTCATGGTGCCTTCACTGTGTTTTGCTGGTGACCAGCCTTCATTGTGTCTTCACGGTGCCTTCACTGTGTTTTGCTGGTGACCAGCCTTCATTGTGTCTTCACGGTGCCTTCACTGTGTTTTGCTGGTGACCAGCCTTCATTGAGTTTTCATGGTGTCTTCACGGTGCCTTCACTGTGTTTTGCTGGTGACCAGCCTTCATTGAGTTTTCATGGTGTCTTCACGGTGCCTTCACTGTGTTTTGCTGGTGACCAGCCTTCATTGAGTTTTCATGGTGTCTTCACGGTGCCTTCACTGTGTTTTGCTGGTGACCAGCCTTCATTGAGTTTTCATGGTGTCTTCACGGTGCCTTCACTGTGTTTTGCTGGTGACCAGCCTTCATTGTGTTTTCATGGTGCCTTCACTTTTATATTTGGCTTTATTTAAATAGGAAAGTCAGTTAACAACAAATTCTTATTTTCAATGACGGCCTAGGAACAGTGGGTTAACTGCCTTGTTCAGGAGCAGAAGGACAGATTTTTACCTTGTCAGCTCGGTGATTCGATCTTGCAACCTTTTGGTTACCGGCCCAACGCTCTAACCACCTGCCGCCCCACTGGTGACTAGCTTTTGCTGTGTTTTGCTGGTGACCAGCCTTTGCTGTGTTTTGGACTCATGCTGGCTTGCAAAGTGATGTTTGAATCCTATTGGAATCCAGCCAGAGTGGGGATATCCAACAATTGGAACTGTTCTTCACTCACAACAACTTGGTTTCAGAATGACTGGCAGGGTTAAACAGAAGAATAAATAAGACCACCTTAAAACCATCTAAACTGGAACAACAACTCAGTAATGGGTGCAATAAGTCCAACGAACACATTGGATTAGTTTAGAAAAATGGATGTTATGTATCTTTGTGTAGCATAATATTAGTTAATCAGTCAATGTCAATGCAAAAACACAACAACAACAAATATATGAAAACAACCTGAGCTGTTTTTTTCCCAGCAGGCAACGTAATTGTGTGTTAGATGGCACAGTCTCAGTAGGAGGAGCCTAGTATGCTGATATTTGTTGTTACTGCATTCATTGTTACGAAACAGTACATTCTAAATACTATTTTTATGATTAGTACTACACAGTAGGCAGTTTAAGTAATTACTGGGCAAGCCAGATTTGGGACACGGCCTGTGAGTAGTGAGTAGTTGAGGAGGGCAGTGATGGAGGGATACAGGGGGGATGGATGGATGGATGAAGGAAGGTAAGGAAGACAGAGAGAGCAAGAGGGAAAAAAAGAGAGAGTGAGAGAGAGAGAATTTAAACCATTCTTTATTGGCACATTTCAACTTATTTACATATTGAATTCAGTGCCAATTCAAATGACACACCACTACACCCTTGAGGAAGTAAAACCAGAGAAACAAACACAGGTTATTTGAGTTCATCCAACTTTATTTTTATTTGTACTCTGAACACTTGTTAAAATGTGGGGGAGCTTTATTTCAAAACTGCTGCATTAGCATGAAGCAAAGTTTCAGATGGCTAATTTACATTGTGCAATGCAGGACTTAGTTGTAGCACTAATGCATGCTGAACACTGAAATCCATTTTCCATCAAGGGGGTGTGCTGTAAATAATGCTTATCCCCGATCCCAATCAAGCCTGCGTCCAGAATGGCACCCTATTCCCTTTATAGTGCATCACTTTTGACCAGGACCCATAGGGCACTATATAGGGAATAGGGTGTTATTTGGGAGACACCCGTGGACTTCTGTGTGTGGCAGCAGCAGAGCATTATGGGTCTCACTTCACAACGTAGAAGCTGTTAAAACATGTTGTAAAGTAGGAGAGTATTGAACACACAGCTCGTGGTGAAATGAAGTGTTCCTACTGTTTGCCCTGTGTAGTTGGAGGTATATTCCATATTCCCATTGAAGTCTCACACAGGCAGTGGCTGTGCTTCTGGGAGAAACACTGTCTTGTTCTCAAAGTGAATTGCTGATGTGTGATTTGCAGTAGGAGAATTGTTTGGCTTGTTTGAACTTTCCTACATGGATACTTTATTATTTAGTCCTACTTTATTATTTATCTCTAACTATATGTACATATCTTCCTCAATGACCTCGTACCCCTGCACATCCATTCAGTACTGGTACTCCTTGTATATAGCCAAGTTATCATCCACTCAGTACTGGTACCCCTCATATATAGCCACTCAGTACTGGTACTCCTTGTAAATAGCCAAGTTATCATTACTCAGTACTGGTACTCCTTGTATATAGCCAAGTTATCATTACTCAGTACTGGTACTCCTTGTATATAGCCAAGTTATCATTACTCAGTACTGGTACCCCTTGCAGACAGAATAGACAAGTTATCATTACTCAGTACTGGTACTCCTTGCAGACAGAATAGACAAGTTATCATTACTCAGTACTGGTACTCCTTGCAGACAGAATAGACAAGTTATCATTACTCAGTACTGGTACTCCTTACAGACAGAATAGACAAGTTATCATTACTCAGTACTGGTACCCCTTACAGACAGAATAGACAAGTTATCATTACTCAGTACTGGTACCCCTTACAGACAGAATAGACAAGTTATCATTACTCAGTACTGGTACTCCTTGTATATAGCCAAGTTATCATTACTCAGTACTGGTACTCCTTGCAGACAGAATAGACAAGTTATCATTACTCAGTACTGGTACTCCTTGTATATAGCCAAGTTATCATTACTCAGTACTGGTACTCCTTGCAGACAGAATAGACAAGTTATCATTACTCAGTACTGGTACTCCTTACAGACAGAATAGACAAGTTATCATTACTCAGTACTGGTACCCCTTGCAGACAGAATAGACAAGTTATCATTACTCAGTACTGGTACTCCTTGCAGACAGAATAGACAAGTTATCATTACTCAGTACTGGTACTCCTTGCAGACAGAATAGACAAGTTATCATTACTCAGTACTGGTACTCCTTGCAGACAGAATAGACAAGTTATCATTACTCAGTACTGGTACTCCTTACAGACAGAATAGACAAGTTATCATTACTCAGTACTGGTACTCCTTGCAGACAGAATAGACAAGTTATCATTACTCAGTACTGGTACTCCTTGCAGACAGAATAGACAAGTTATCATTACTCAGTACTGGTACTCCTTGCAGACAGAATAGACAAGTTATCATTACTCAGTACTGGTACTCCTTACAGACAGAATAGACAAGTTATCATTACTCAGTACTGGTACCCCTTACAGACAGAATAGACAAGTTATCATTACTCAGTACTGCTACCCCTTACAGACAGAATAGACAAGTTATCATTACTCAGTACTGGTACCCCTTGCAGACAGAATAGACAAGTTATCATTACTCAGTACTGGTACCCCTTACAGACAGAATAGACAAGTTATCATTACTCAGTACTGGTACCCCTTGCAGACAGAATAGACAAGTTATCATTACTCAGTACTGGTACTCCTTGCAGACAGAATAGACAAGTTATCATTACTCAGTACTGGTACTCCTTGCAGACAGAATAGACAAGTTATCATTACTCAGTACTGGTACTCCTTACAGACAGAATAGACAAGTTATCATTACTCAGTACTGGTACTCCTTGCAGACAGAATAGACAAGTTATCATTACTCAGTACTGGTACTCCTTGCAGACAGAATAGACAAGTTATCATTACTCAGTACTGGTACTCCTTGCAGACAGAATAGACAAGTTATCATTACTCAGTACTGGTACCCCTTGCAGACAGAATAGACAAGTTATCATTACTCAGTACTGGTACTCCTTGCAGACAGAATAGACAAGTTATCATTACTCAGTACTGGTACCCCTTACAGACAGAATAGACAAGTTATCATTACTCAGTACTGGTACTCCTTGTATATAGCCAAGTTATCATTACTCAGTACTGGTACTCCTTACAGACAGAATAGACAAGTTATCATTACTCAGTACTGGTACTCCTTACAGACAGAATAGACAAGTTATCATTACTCAGTACTGGTACTCCTTGCAGACAGAATAGACAAGTTATCATTACTCAGTACTGGTACTCCTTGCAGACAGAATAGACAAGTTATCATTACTCAGTACTGGTACTCCTTGTATATAGCCAAGTTATCATTACTCAGTACTGGTACTCCTTACAGACAGAATAGACAAGTTATCATTACTCAGTACTGGTACTCCTTGCAGACAGAATAGACAAGTTATCATTACTCAGTACTGGTACTCCTTGCAGACAGAATAGACAAGTTATCATTACTCAGTACTGGTACTCCTTACAGACAGAATAGACAAGTTATCATTACTCATTCTGTATCTATTATTACTTTTATTATTACGTGTTTTACTTTCTATTATTTCTCTACTTTCTTTCTCTCTGCATTGTTGGGAAGGACCTGTTGGCATTTTACTGTTAGTCTCCACCTGTTGTGTACGAAGCAGGTGACAAATAACATTTGATTTGACTTCATAAAGGCTTTTTAACTGCAGATCGTTGGTCAGAGTGTCTTGGTCAATTTCAACCGGTCTATCTGTATCTTACATGTTTAGCCTCCAATCTTTAAATCATATCAAATGTTATTTGTCACATACACATGGTTAGCAGATGTCAATGTAAGCGTAGTGAAATGCTTGTAAAAAAAAAAAGGTTTCCTGGGGTAACAATGTAAGAAATAATACATAAAACCCCCAAAAATACTGCATAGGACCTGAAGCGAGGCGACCATCTCTATCGGCGTCATTATTATCAATGCTGACGTATGCTGTAGGATGTCTGGGTTGTGAAAATCATTTTGTTCTTTCTTCTTTTCGCCCGGGCAGGAAGAGGGGATGACATCTGGACCCAGAGGATCACGAGGGCCAAAGGTAGAAAAACAACCCCTATGGTGGAGGAACAGGGCCAAAACAGGATGGAAGCCCCCTATGGTGGGGGAAGAGGGACAAAACAGACAGGCAGACCACCCAGGGTTACCACAATCTGGACTTATTATTCTCTAGCTAGATGAGGGATATTTCCTCTGGTTATGATGATCCACATTAGAAAACCTCCAAAGGACGACTAGTTCTTCTAATACCTAAAATGAACCCAGTTCATCCACTTCTGGCTCAGTTGGTAAGAGAGTGGCACTAGCAACGCCAAGGATGAGAGTTCAATTCCCACAATGATCACATACATGTAGTAAAAAATCTCTGCAGTTACTGTTGTGTAAGTCTGTCAGGTGGCTTACATTATTATATTATTCACTGATGTCAGGGATCTGAAACACAGGTCCTGTTAAAGCCAGGGAACTCTCCTTTTATTGAGCTGGGTCCCAAATGGCACCCTGTTCCCTTTAACAGTCATCAAAATGAGTTCCCTGTTCCCCCCTCTCTTCCCTTTAACAGTCATCAAAATGAGTTCCCTGTTCCCCCCTCTCTTCCCTTTAACAGTCATCAAAATGAGTTCCCTGTTCCCCCCTCTCTTCCCTATAACAGTCATCAAAATGAGTTCCCTGTTCCCCCCTCTCTTCTCTGTCAGGGTGAGCGTGGCGTCCCTGGTGTACCAGGAGACCTAGGGGAGAAAGGAGAGCCTGGTCTGGGAGTTGAAGGACCTCCTGTGAGTACATGGCACTGGAACATTTCTCATTTTTCTCTTGTTCATACTTTATTGTCCGTTGACATTTTCACAAATAAATGTTTTGCTTTTCAAACCAATCCTCCAGAGAATCCCAGTCGTTGCAGCCCCATCTCTCTAACCTGTAGTCTTCCCAAAACTTTTCAGTTCAGTCATCTTCAGAATGGCTTGTGCATAGACTTATATGTGATTTTATCCTGGTCAAATGAATGATAAAATAAAGACTATATTCAATTAACATTAATTCCAAGATTAGATTTAAAAACATTGTGGACCTTCAGCATTACACACAACTTTACCATCTATCTATCCTCTGTGAGGCTGCTGCTGCTGGTTTCAACTTCAAAAAATGCCCGCTTGAGTTTTGCCCTTTGGTTTGTTAAATAGTGAAATTCAGGGTTGTTGGAAAGCAAGGAATCAATGGAACATAGCAAAGGATGGATGTTGAAACACAGTCCTTTACTGGATCTTGGACTGAGCTGCTGTTGGTGTTAACAAGTTGGTGTGTGTGTGTGTGTGTGTGTGTGTGTGTGTGTGTGTGTGTGTGTGTGTGTGTGTGTGTGTGTGTGTGTGTGTGTGTGTGTGTGTGTGTGTGTGTGTGTGTGTGTGTGTGTGTGTGTGTGCGTGTGTGTGTGTGCGCTGAAGGGGTGTTGTTGTAAACAAGCTGTGTGATGTGTTCTTATAGGGCCCCATGGGACAGAGAGGAGAGAGAGGATTTGAGGTATGTGGAAGAATATCTCCTGTCCAGACACACACACACACATCCATCTGATTCCTGTGATATTAGACTATGGAACAGTACAGTACATACAGTACCTTCCAGTATTGTGCTCCTGGATGCTTAGATGAAACCTTAGTCTTCAGTCTAAAGGTTGAAGATATCAATTCTGAAACAACAATTGAATTCCAATGATATTGTAGTTTATGCATTTAAAATGAATATGCCATATAGTTTCAACAGGTCTGGTGTTAGTCTCATCAGGGCTGGTGTTAGTCTCAACATGACTGGTGTTAGTATCATCAGGTCTGGTGTTAATCTCATCAGGTCTGGTGTTAGTCTCAACAGGACTGGTGTTAGTATCATCAGGTCTGGTGTTAATCTCATCAGGTCTGGTGTTAGTCTCATCTGGACTGGTGTTAGTCTCATCAGGACTGGTGTTAGTATCATCAGGACGGGTGTTAGTCTCAACAGGACTGGTGTTAGTATCATCAGGTCTGGTGTTAATCTCATCAGGTCTGGTGTTAGTCTCATCTGGACTGGTGTTAGTCTCATCAGGACTGGTGTTAGTATCATCAGGACGGGTGTTAGTCTCAACAGGACTGGTGTTAGTATCATCAGGTCTGGTGTTAATCTCATCAGGTCTGGTGTTAGTCTCATCTGGACTGGTGTTAGTCTCATCAGGACTGGTGTTAGTATCATCAGGACGGGTGTTAGTCTCAACAGGACTGGTGTTAGTATCATCAGGTCTGGTGTTAATCTCATCAGGTCTGGTGTTAGTCTCATCTGGACTGGTGTTAGTCTCATCAGGACTGGTGTTAGTATCATTCAGGACTGGTGTTAGTCTCATCAGGACTGGTGTTAGTCTCATCAGGACTGGTGTTAGTCTCCACAGGACTGGTGTTAGTCTCATCAGGACTGGTGTTAGTCTCATCAGGACTGTTGTTAGTCTCATCAGGGCTGGTGTTAGTCTCATCAGGACTGGTGTTAGTCTCATCAGGACTGGTGTTAGTCTCAACAGGACTGGTGTTAGTTTCAACAGGTCTGGTGTCAGGCTCATCATAGACTTAGATGCATGTCTTCTTCTTTGTGAGGGTTGAGGATATATTGTATATTCTGATCCTAGGTCAGCAATCCTAATCTGAGAGGCATTTTAGATACGGGCCCTGATCTCATTACTGTGTTATGGGGGTTGTCTTCTCTCCTAGGGACCTCGTGGACCCTCCGGATTCTCAGGCCCTGCTGGGACCCCGGGGAGAGAGGTGAGTGGGATCAAGACCTTCCTTCCTCTCTTCCTCCCTTACTCATTCATCTCCTCCACTCCTGTCCTCCTCTCTCTGCAGGAAGGGAGACAGTGATACTTTACATCTGGAGATAAAAAGAGAAACTAACATTTGGAGGGAAAATGTTGTCTTTCCTTTCTGTCTTCTATTCCTCTTCCTCACATCTTTTCTCCACTCCTCCTCTCTTCCTCGCATCCACTTTCCCTCTCCTCCACTTATCCACTCTTCCTCTCCTCCACCCCTTCACTCCTCCTCTCCTCCTCTCTTCCTCTCCTCCTCTCTTCCTCTCTTCCTCTCCTCCACTCTTCCTCTCCTCCTCTCTTTCACTCAACCACTCCTCCTCTCCTCCTCTCTTCCACTCCCCCATTCTTCCTCTCCTCCTCTCCTCCCATCCTCCTCTCTTCCTCTCCTCCTCTCCTCCACTCTTCCTCTCCTCCACTCCTCCACTCCTCCTGTCCTCCATTCTTCCTCTCCTCCACTCATCCTCTCCTCCTCTCCTCCTCTCCTCCTCTCTTCCTCTCCTCCTCTCCTCCACTCATCCACTCTTCCTCTCCTCCTCTCCTCCACTCTTCCTCTCCTCCTCTCCTCCACTCCTCCACTCTTCCTCTCCTCCACTCCTCCTCTCCTCCTCTCCTCCTCTCTTCTTCTCCTCCTCTCCTCCTCTCCTCCTCTCCTCCACTCTTCCTCTCCTCCTCTCCTCAAACTCCTCCACTCTTCCTCTCCTCCACTCCTCCTCTCCTCCTCTCCTCCTCTCTTCTTCTCCTCCTCTCCTCCTCTCCTCCTCTCCTCCACTCTTCTTCTCCTCCTCTCCTCCTCGCCTCCTCTCCTCCTCTCCTCCACTCTTCTTCTCCTCCTCTCCTCCTCTCCTCCACTCTTCTTCTCCTCCTCTCCTCCTCTCCTCCACTCTTCTTCTCCTCCACTCTTCTTCTCCTCCTCTCCTCCACTCTTCCTCTCCTCCTCTCCTCCTCTCCTCCACTCTTCCTCTCCTCCTCTCCTCCACTCTTCTTCTCCTCCTCTCCTCCACTCTTCTTCTCCTCCTCTCCTCCTCGCCTCCACTCCTCCTCTCCTCCTCTCCTCCTCTCTTCTTCTCCTCCTCTCCTCCTCTCCTCCTCTCCTCCACTCTTCCTCTCCTCCTCTCCTCAAACTCCTCCACTCTTCCTCTCCTCCACTCCTCCTCTCCTCCTCTCCTCCTCTCTTCTTCTCCTCCTCTCCTCCTCTCCTCCTCTCCTCCACTCTTCTTCTCCTCCTCTCCTCCTCGCCTCCTCTCCGCCTCTCCTCCACTCTTCTTCTCCTCCTCTCCTCCTCTCCTCCACTCTTCTTCTCCTCCTCTCCTCCTCTCCTCCACTCTTCTTCTCCTCCACTCTTCTTCTCCTCCTCTCCTCCACTCTTCCTCTCCTCCACTCTTCTTCTCCTCCACTCCTCCTCTCCTCCACTCTTCTTCTCCTCCATTCTTCCTCTCCTCCACTCTTCTTCTCCTCCTCTCCTCCACTCTTCTTCTCCTCCACTCCTCCTCTCCTCCACTCTTCCTCTCCTCCTCTCCTCCTCTCCTCCTCTCCTCCACTCTTCTTCTCCTCCTCTCCTCCACTCTTCCTCTCCTCCACTCTTCTTCTCCACTCCTCCTCTCCTCCACTCTTCCTCTCCTCCACTCTTCTTCTCCACTCCACCTCTCCTCCACTCTTCCTCTCCTCTCCTCCACTCTTCTTCTCCTCCTCTCCTCATCTCCTCCTCTCCTCCAGTCTTCTTCTCCACCACGGTCTGCAGATAAAAAGAGAAACTAACATTCTGATGAAAGATGTGTTTCCTTTATGTCTGCATGAGAAAGTAGCAACAGTTTCTGGACACATCAGAAACACACACACAGCACCCCAACAGGATGAATGTCAAAGCGTGGGCCAAAGGGTGTGCAACGCTGTGTGTTTCTGGACACATCAGAAACACACATTTAAAGGGATCCCCTGGTCTCATAGCTGGTGACATCATTATTTCTGTCATTTAAAGGGATCCCCTGGTCGAGAAGGTCCCCCGGGTCCACCTGGCCCCCCGGGTCAACCAGTAAGTTAACCGCTCATCTCTTTCTGATCTCTCTCTCAGAGATGTACTGTGTCAGTGTCACTTGGAGGTGCTAAGCCCACTGTACCATGTTTAGGTTAAATGCCTCAAAACCACAGAAAGACAACTATTTTACAGAAAACTGAAATCACAGGAGAAGATTTGGTTACACTGTACTTGAAGGGGTTATGTATAAGGCATTCATACCACCATAAAAACAATCATGGTAACTTTGAGTGTTTCAGTATCATTCATACCACCATAAAACCAGTAATGGTAACTTTGAGTGTTTCAGTATCATTCATACCACCATAAAAACAGTCATGGTAACTTTGAGTGTTTCAGTATCATTCATACCACCATAAAACCAGTAATGGTAACTTTGAGTGTTTCAGTATCATTCATACCACCATAAAAACAGTCATGGTAACTTTGAGTGTTTCAGTATCATTCATACCTCCATAAAACCAGTAATGGTAACTTTGAGTGTTTCAGTATCATTCATACCACCATAAAACCAGTCATGGTAACTTTGAGTGTTTCAGTATCATTCATACCACCATAAAACCAGTAATGGTAACTTTGAGTGTTTCAGTATCATTCATACCACCATAAAACCAGTCATGGTAACTTTGAGTGTTTCAGTATCATTCATACCACCATAAAACCAGTCATGGTAACTTTGAGTGTTTCAGTATCATTCATAAGATTTCAAGCTTCGAGTGATGCTAAGATAATTATGAGAGGTTCATTCAACTATGATCTGACTGAAAAAAGATCACAAAAATATTCATTGACATTTCTTTACATCTATAGTCATTATCCAAAATGTATGATGATAATTTGTCTTTCCAACAGACTGCCTTGCCAATAGTTGGAGATATGAGCTCTTTACTCAAGGTACTGGACTGTTTCATTTATTACTGTTGTGTCCTAGGATTATTCCCATCAATTGTCATTCCAACATTATTCAGTGTGGTACATAAATCATACATCATTTTGACAAGATTCATGGAAGATATTTTTGGAATACCTTGAAGTGCCAACATGTAGATCCACATTGACTGAGGGTGTAGAAACAGGTTATAATTTAGCCTGCTTTAATTGCATCAGTTACTATGATTGCACAGTTACCCACAGTGGTGTATTTCACAGTTTAAGACCTCACAGTTGAATCCAAAAACCAACTTTTCACCAGTACTAAAGCTATTAGGGTGATGTTACGGTATTATTAACAGAAGCTCAGGAGCGCCTTCATCAGGTGGTGGGGGCGAACTGCAGCTAGAAATTCAAGAAATTGGAAATCCACTATGGAAATGCATTATTATATTCAACAGGAATCCTTGAAATGTCCTAAGAAGAATGCTGTTGTTCAATACATCCCTCCTGGAGTACACAGTGTGCAAAATGGTACCCTATTCCCTACACTGTGAACTACTTTTGACCAGAGAGCTACGGCTGGGCTCTTGTCAACAGCAGTCCACTATATATGGAATAGGGCTCTGGTCAACAGTAGTGCACTACATAGGGAATAGGGCTCTGGTCAACAGTAGTGCACTATATAGGGAATATGTACCTGGTCAACAGTAGTGCACTATATAGGGAATATGTATCTGGTCAACAGTAGTGCACTATATCGGGAATAGGGCTTTCTGTTGTCAGTTGTTTGTTCTCACGGCAACCTTGTTACTTTGTCTTTAAGGGACAATACTTTTCTCCTTTTCTATCTATCTCTCCAACACTCCCACGCCTTGTTGATGTATCTGGACAATGTACACTCTTCTCTCTCTCTCTCTCTTCTCTCTCCGTCTGTCTCTTCTCTCTCTCTGTGTCTCTTCTCTCTGTCCATCTATCTCTCCAACACTCCCACGCCTTGTTGATGTATCTGGACATACATTCTTCTCTCTCTCCGTCTATCACTTCTCTCTCTCTGTCTCTTCTCTCTCTCTTCTCTCTGTCCGTCTGTCTCTTCTCTCTCTCCGTCTGCCTCTTCTCTCTCTTCTCTCTATCCGTTTGTCTCTTCTCTCTTCGTCTGTCTCTTCTCTCTCTCGTCTCTCTTCTCTCTTCGTCTGTCTCTTCTCTCTCTCGTCTCTCTTCTCTCTGTCTGTCTCTTCTCTCTCTCGTCTCTCTTCTCTCTGTCTGTCTCTTCTCTCTCTCGTCTCTCTTTCTTCGTCTGTCTCTTCTCTCTCTCGTCTCTCTTCTCTCTTCGTCTGTCTCTTCTCTCTCTCGTCTCTCTTCTCTCTTCGTCTGTCTCTTCTCTCTCTGTCTCTCTTCTCTCTCAACGTCTGTCTTCTCTCTCTTCTCTGTGTTTGTGTGATTACTGTTTGGTTGTGATAAATGCTAGTTCCTCTCAGCCAGCCAAGATGAATGCACATCCATCCATTCATCCCTCTCTTTTCAGTCAGAGAAGAAAGGATGTGTATTTAAAACAGGATTGTGTTTGCTGATTTTTAAAGATGACAACAACATCTAGCTCCAGCTGTTTGCAGAGTGACTGAGTGGACTGACAGTAGTTAGATAACGTTTATCTGATGCCTTGATTCTCTCCTGCTGCAGAGAGAGAGAGAGAGAGAGAGAGAGAGAGAGAGAGAGAGAGAG
The DNA here is from genome assembly GCF_965601325.2 of Salmo salar. Lineage (NCBI taxonomy): Eukaryota > Metazoa > Chordata > Actinopteri > Salmoniformes > Salmonidae > Salmo > Salmo salar. Next base: position 33,533,785 of record NC_138308.1, on the reverse strand, counting down.
AGAGAGAGAGAGAGAGAGAGAGAGAGAGAGAGAGAGAGAGAGATTTTATTCTACCAGACCAAAGAAAGGGAGCCCAGTTAAATGAATAAAGTTTCCAAGCTTTTAGCTGTTCAAAGCAGATTGACATTTATTGTCATGAATCTTGTCCTGGAGGCAGAACTGAGCGATATCCACTAGATTAGCCAGCTGCAAAGTCAAAATTGGCTATGTTGTAAAAACTAATTTAAACAAAAATGTGATTTTTGGTCTTAGTTTAGGTTTAGCAGTGTGGTTAAGATTGTTAGATTTAAAATCAGATTTTATGACTTTGTGGCTGTGACCACTCTGCAGAGCTGCCTCCAGAGCAAGATTCATAACAAAAAAATGCTAACCTGCCTGTTTAAAGGGCTTTTTTACAATGTGCTGCTGACTTGACTCTGCGTCATTCAACGTGATGAGCTGAATGACAACCCTCCCCAAGAATAGCTTTTCTCAGTTTCTTCACTTTAATTGACAGAGTTTGGTCACTTTACAACAGATGGTATTTGGTATTTCACACTGAAAGGAGCACTTAACTGAATTGGACCTTTTTATTTCAAGACACTTCGCTCAAGTCTCTATCAGAAAAAAAGATTTGTACTCCTAAGTTCCATAAAATATCTTCCCACTGCTCTTCTCTGATGAGTGTAAATGCCAGTGACACAAGGGGTCATATAGCCTTCATGCTGTATAAACAGTGTTGATATCCATCTCCAGATAAATGGCTGGACGTGGAACATATTCAGAGAACCTATGTGTTCTTCATTTGAGGCTGCTGAGGGGAGGACAGCTCATAGAAATGTCTGGAATGGAATGAAACACATGGAAACCATTCCACTATTCCGCTCCAGTCATTACCACGAACCCGTCCTCCCTAATTCAGGTGCCACCAGCCTCCTGTGGTGTTCTTCTACTGTGTGTACACTGAGGAACACCTGGTCTTTCCATGACATAGAGAGACCAGGTGATTCCAGGTGAAAGCTATGATCCCTTATTGATGTCATTTGTTAAATCCACTTCAATCAGTGTAGACGAAGGGGAGGAGACAGGTTAAATAAGGATTTTCAAGCCTTTAGACAATTGAGACATGGATTGTGTATGTGTGCCATTCAGAGGGTGAATGGACAAGACAAAACATTTAAGTGCCTTTGAACGGGTTATGGTAGTAGGTGCCAGGCACACCGGTTTGTGTCAAGAACTACAATACTGCTGGGTTTTTCATTCTGAACAGTTTCCCATGTGTATCAAGAATGGTCCACCACCCAAAGGACATCCAGCCAACTTGACAAAACTGTTGGAAGCATTGGAGTCAACATGGGCCAACATGTGGAATGCTTTCGACACCTTGTAGAGTCGATGCCCCGACGTATTTAGGCTGTTCTGAGGGCAAAAGGGGGAGGTGCAACTCAATATTAGGAGGATGTCCTTAATGTTTTATACACTCAGTGTATAATCATAGCATTGTTCTATGAAGTAAGTGCCTCTGGGTAACTGATACAGTTGAACCTAATTATCTTCAGCAGAGTACAGAATGTCTGCTGCTGTAGGGAAAGTACACTTCAACAACTCCACAGTGTCAGAGTACAGAATGTCTGCTGCTGTAGGGAAAGTACACTTCAACAACTCCACAGTGTCAGAGTACAGAATGTCTGCTGCTGTAGGGAAAGTACACTTCAACAACTCCACAGTGTCAGAGTACAGAATGTCTGCTGCTGTAGGGAAAGTACACTTCAACAACTCCACAGTGTCAGAGTACAGAATGTCTGCTGCTGTAGGGAAAGTACACTTCAACAACTCCACAGTGTCAGAGTACAGAATGTCTGCTGCTGTAGGGAAAGTACACTTCAACAACTCCACAGTGTCTCTCCACTCCACAGTGTACAGAGTATCTCTCCCCTCCACAAGAGTACAGAGTATCTCTCCCCTCCACAAGAGTACAGAGTATCTCTCCACTCCACAAGAGTACAGAGTATCTCTCCCCTCCACAAGAGTACAGAGTATCTCTCCACTCCACAAGAGTACAGAGTATCTCTCCACTCCACAGTGTACAGAGTATCTCTCCACTCCACAGAGTACAGAGTATCTCTCCCCTCCACAGAGTACAGAGTATCTCTCCCCTCCACAAGAGTACAGAGTATCTCTCCCCTCCACAAGAGTACAGAGTATCTCTCCCCTCCACAAGAGTACAGAGTATCTCTCCACTCCACAAGAGTACAGAGTATCTCTCCCCTCCACAAGAGTACAGAGTATCTCTCCTCTCCACAAGAGTAGAGAGTATCTCTCCTCTCCACAAGAGTACAGAGTATCTCTCCACTCCACAAGAGTACAGAGTATCTCTCCCCTCCACAAGAGTACAGAGTATCTCTCCACTCCACAAGAGTACAGAGTATCTCTCCACTCCACAAGAGTACAGAGTATCTCTCCCCTCCACAAGAGTACAGAGTATCTCTCCTCTCCACAAGAGTACAGAGTATCTCTCCACTCCACAGTGTACAGAGTATCTCTCCCCTCCACAGAGTAGAGTATCTCTCCACTCCACAGTGTACAGAGTATCTCTCCACTCCACAGTGTACAGAGTATAAGTGGGATATAATACCTTCCCCAGACAGGGCTGATTTCCCAGACAGGGCTGATTTCCCAGACAGGGCTGATTTCCCAGACACAGACTAAGCCTAACTATTTCAATGTAAATAAGTGTTACTCAGTGAAACCTGAACTGGATGGGAGACTGGGATATTTCAAATGATCCCCAAAATGTCACAGTCAGTTAGAGAGTGGGTGGGAAATAGGACAATGTCGGGTTCTCAGTCTGCTCACATTAACTTCAATGTTTTGGAAACGTTGAGAGAACATTAAGACATCTCCCATGCTGCTCTTCGACCCAGGGGAGATGGAATACAAACAAAAGGAGCACTGCATTTCCCTGCTGTGACTCAGTGAGATGACAGATATCTGGTCTGTATGACCGTACCTCTCCCCCCCCCCCCCCCCCCCCGCTGTGTGTTAGCAGAATGCCTGCACTGTGTGCCAGACCAGAGTGCCAGGTCTGTCTGGGCAGAAGGGCGAGAAGGGAACCCATGGAGCGACAGGAGTGCAAGGCATGGTGGGAGAAAAGGTGAGTGTCTGATTATCTTTACTGTGTGTGTGTGTGTGTGTGTGTGTGTGTGTGTGTGTGTGTGTGTGTGTGTGTGTGTGTGTGTGTGTGTGTGTGTGTGTGTGTGTGTGTGTGTGTGTGTGTGTGTGTGTGTGTGTGTGTGTGTGTGTGTCTCTGCCTGCCTAGAAGGGTGAGAATGGAACCCTTGGGGACAGGTTGTGTGGGTTGGGGTTTGTGTGTGTGTCTTTCTCTGTGCATGTGTTCTTGCGTGCATTGATTTGCGTGTGTGTGTCCATCCTAAAAAGGGGGATCCAGGAGTGCGAGGACCTCTCGGTAATCCAGGAAAAGAAGGTCCAAAGGTAGGAAACAACGTGCCATCCTGATTATAATGGTTGTGTTCTAAATGGCAGCCTATTCCCTATTATAATGTATGTGTTCTAAATGGCAGCCTATTCCCTACATAGTGCACTATAATCCTCTGGTGAAAAGTAATGCCCTGTGTAAAGGATTAGGAGGCCATTTGGGACACAGACAATGTATATAGAATTACTTTCCACCTTACAAATACTCCATTCACTCCATTCATTGCAAATCTCAGCATGCCAAAGTGAATTAGAGAAGATAATAGCTGTAATAGCATTAAGACTGGTGCATAACATCGCTGGGGACTACACTTCCTCTTCAGGTTATTATTCAACATGGTTCTATCCAGTGTTGCTATTGATTTTCAGTTGAATTGTTTTCATAATACTTCCTACGGATAAATACCCTCTTCATAATGCATTATAAGGGCATTTATAATGCCTTATAAACTATGCATAATATGCTATACTCTATGACATAGGATCTCATAGTTGTTCATATTTCTTTTCATCAGAGAGATTTAGGAAGATTCAGACATTTACAGTGTTAGTCCAGCACATTCGTATCATCAGAGCTGCTGGCTGCAGACGTGGTTGCCATGGATACACAGCAGTGTCCTGTATTAGTAAAATTACCCAAGCAGTCGGTTCTAATTGGCTCTATTAGAAACAAGAAGTCGAAGTGACATGTATGACCACCCGTCATGCCACTGGTTTGAGACTATTAGAAGGTTTGGAGAGAACATACTGTATATTATGGTGGTAGATATTTGTTGTTTCACAAGCAAACACATTAAGAAAAGGTTTATATAGAATTAAACTTGATTTGGCCATTTTTGGACTATTTACTGTTGTTACTGTTTACTCATTCACTGATGTTGTTACTGTTTACTCATTCACTGATGTTGTTACTGTTTACTCATTCACTGATGTTGTTACTGTTTACTCATTCACTGATGTTGTTACTGTTTACTCATTCACTGATGTTGTTACTGTTTACTCATTCACTGATGTTGTTACTGTTTACTCATTCACTGATGTTGTTACTGTTTACTCATTCACTGATGTTGTTACTGTTTACTCATTCACTGATGTTGTTACTGTTTACTCATTCACTGATGTTGTTACTGTTTACTCATTCACTGATGTTGTTACTGTTTACTCATTCACTGATGTTGTTACTGTTTACTCATTCACTGATGTTGTTACTGTTTACTCATTCACTGATGTTGTTACTGTTTACTCATTCACTGATGTTGTTACTGTTTACTCATTCACTGATGTTGTTACTGTTTACTCATTCACTGATGTTGTTACTGTTTACTCATTCACTGATGTTGTTACTGTTTACTCATTCACTGATGTTGTTACTGTTTACTCATTCACTGATGTTGTTACTGTTTACTCATTCACTGATGTTGTTACTGTTTACTCATTCACTGATGTTGTTACTGTTTACTCATTCACTGATGTTGTTACTGTTTACTCATTCACTGATGTTGTTACTGTTTACTCATTCACTGATGTTGTTACTGTTTACTCATTCACTGATGTTGTTACTGTTTACTCATTCACTGATGTTGTTTTCTGTTCTAGGGGATGAAAGGAGAGAGAGGATTCCCTGGACCTAGTGGAGACAAAGGAGATGAGGTGGGTTTCAGACCTGTCCTGGGGCCAATACATGAATCATATACTTTAACATGCTTGAGTGTGCTTGAAAGTACACTACATCAAATCAAATCAAATCTGGAACCGGTGCACCTGGCACCAACGATCATATCACGCTCAAAGTCGCTTAGGTCACTAGTTTTACCCTTTGTAACGTTCAGTCGATCAGTAACTGAATGCCTCAATGTCTCAATGCCTGCTTTATATAGCAAGCCACGGCCACGTGACTCATCTTGCCCCATGTACAACAGAATCAATGGAATAGTCCCGAAAATGCAAACGAGGTTAACTCTCCTCTTGTCCTTCTTGTAAACCTACCAGTTAGGCTATCATACACTAACTATTACACAGGAAGTGACAATGATTGTTCTCTGGTGTTTCCTGTCTTTCTCAGGGCTCTCCTGGAGTTCCAGGAATTCTGGGTGCAACAGGCCGTACTGGATCCCCTGTAAGCAAAACAAATCATCAATCGCATGAAATCATCTTCCTCTTCATCCCTAGTTGTAATGCATGTGTAGTACTGTGTTGCTCATACAAGAACAATCCCTGAGAACACCATACTCATTGTTTGGTCCCTATTTTCTCTCATCCACTTTCTATATTTAGTTTGTGACCCAGTTAATTGATGTACTTTGTTTCTATTTGCAGGGTGTCATTGGCAGACCTGGGCCAATGGGTCAGCCGGGAACAAAGGGAGAGCGGGTAAGAAAGAGACGTTGTGTGTACACGCACTGTATGAATATACAGTCGCTAGTGAAGACTACGCACACTTGCATGGTCTTCATACCTTGCTACCTTAAAATTAAATCTACAAAGGGATTCAATTTGATTTTTCCCTATGGAGCTACACAACCTACTCCAAAGTGAAAGAAAAATGATAGATAATTTTACAAATTACTTAGAAACACAAAATGATGAATTGATTGCGTATGTTTTCACTTTTACTTAGTGGAAGCACCTTTGGCTGCCATTAAAGCTGGGAATCATTCTGAATAAGATTCTACCAAGCTTGCACAACTCTTAGAACAACATGCACTCATTGGCCAGTTTATTAGGTACCGGGTCAGACCCCCCTTTACCTCCTGAACAGACTGAATTCTTTGGGGTATGGAAACATTGCTCACTTGGTATCAAGGGACCTAACATGTGCCAGGAAAACATTCCCCACACAACTGCACCACCGTCACCAGATTGTACCATTGATACCAGGCAGAATGGGGCCATGGACTCATGCTGCTTATGTCAAATCCTAACTCTGCCATCAGCATGATGCAACAGCAACTGCTGCAATAGCCCATCTGTGAAAAAGACAGACAAGTTGTGCGTTCCGAGATGCCGTTCTGCACACCACTGTTGTACTGCACCAATATTTACCTGTTTGTAGCCCTCTTGTTAGCTTGCACGATTATTACCGTTCTCCTTCGGCCTCTCTCATCAACAAGCTGTTTTCGCCCATGGGACTGCCGCTGACTGGATGGTTTTTGTTTGTCGCACCATTCTCAGTAAACCCTAGACACTGTCGTGCGTGAAAAGGCCAGGATGCCGGACGTTTCTGAGATAATGGAACCAGCTCGCCTGCCACCGACGATCATACCACGCTCAAAGTCACTTAGGTCACTGGTTTTGCCCATTGTAACATTCAATTGAACAGTAAATGAATGCCTCAAGGCTTGTCTGTCTGCTTTACGTAGCGAGCCACGGCCACATGACTCACTGTCTGTAGGAGTGAACCATTTTCGTGAACAGGTTGTTGTACCTAATAAACTGGCCGCCGGGTGTATATCCATTGTTTTTGTTAAAATTGCTCAAGCTCAGTAAATTTGGTTGGGAATCATTGATGGACAGCAATATTCAAACCTTGTCTTTAATTTTTCAATCAGATTGAAGCCAGGACAGAGACTAGACCACTCAGGAACACTAAACACCTCTTGGAAAGCCATTCTGTTGTGTCCTTGGCATCATTTTGTGTGTGTGCAAGTGTCCCACAGAACTCTATCCCAGGGTTAGGTATTCAGAAGAGGGTTTCCTCTACCTTTTACCTGGGCTTTGCTCCTTTCATATTTCTTTAGATCCTGACAGCCTCCCAGGCCACTACAATACTAGACAATACAAAGGAATCAAAACCATTGCATTCACTCCACATTACTGGCCCGTATGGTAAAGGAAGCCTGTGTTAAAAAAATCCACTCCAAATGATTGATTCTGTTTGCAACAATACCATTAAGTAATACTGCAAGACAACACAGCAAAGACATTACGTTTTTGGCCTAAAATAAAAACTACAGGTTTGGGTCAAATCCAATACAACATAACACAAAGCAAACACTCTGTATTTTCAAGTATTGTGGTTGGCAGCATCATGTTATGGGTATGCTTGTCATCGCCAGGGACTGGGGAGTTTGTCACGATCAAGCAATGGAATTATATTGCCCTAAGAGTTGTGGAAAGTTGGTAGAATCTTATTCAAAATGATTCACAGCTGTAACAGCAGCCAAAAGGTGCTTCTACCAAGTATGAACTCTGGGCTGTGAAGACATACACAATCAATACATCTTTGTTTTTTGTTTTCTTTATTAATTAGAAATCTTTTATATACATTTCTTTCACTTTGAAGATGTGGAGTAGGTTGTGTAGACCTGTAGCAAAAAAATCTAATGAAATCCATTTTTTGATTTCATTTTAAGGGGGCAAAATGTGAAGACTGTGCCATTGGTGTACAGACTTTCACTAGGCACTGTACTGTACATGTCTACTTTATGTTCTAAATATAGGGAGTTAGTACATACAGGGTCATGTTTTATTCAGGCATGTGGCCTGACATGCCAAGAGCTGTTCTGATAGTCTAAGATGGAAACAATGCCTTACGTCTTATTTAGTGCTATCTCAAAGAGCATCAATAATGGGTTATTGTAGTACTCAAGGATTAATGTTATTTTCTTAAAAAGCACATAATACCTTATGGATTTCTCTTCAGTTTTGTTATTGAAAGAATGCCATAGGCCTGGTCTTGTCGGTGGATTGGGGTGGCGTGCTGTGTGCCAGTTAAGTAGCCTTGCAAGAGGCTTGTTCAAGCCAGAACAGCTCACAGGATCTCCTGTTTCTGTAGCGTGAGGCAGGTTGATGTACAAGTACCCCCCTTGTACAGGACACTGGTTTATCGCAGGGCCTTACCCCCAATCTATCTCAAATTCAACAGAGCTAGTATGTCCCTCTTCTCAAATACTGTACCTCTGCAATAGACTTGTATTATCAGTCATGCCATGTCCCAAAGATTAGGATTGTCACTGTGTCTAATGTGTGGGTAAATATGGGTAAAGAGGTATTCTTAGATTATTGGGATCTAAAACTGAAGAAATGTGTTCCCCAGTGACTGACTGGAAAGCATTATCCCTCTCATGGTTTGTTCTGTCTGTGTGTGTGTGTGTGTGTGTGTGTGTGTGTGTGTGTGTGTGTGTGTGTGTGTGTGTGTGTGTGTGTGTGTGTGTGTGTGTGTGTGTGTGTGTGTGTGTGTGTGTGTGTGTGTGTGTGTGTGTGTGTGTGTGTCCTACAGGGCAGTGAAGGCTCCCCTGGAAGGCCAGGACTACCAGGCCCCCCAGTAAGTTATCCAAACCATCACTGAGATCTCTGTGTGTGTGTGTGTATACAGACGGTGTGTGTGTGTTGTTGAGTCATTGGTGAGATGTGTCAACAGTTTTCATGTCTATGAATGATGACACCAGTTCAAGCTACCTTTGCTCAATTACTAGCGTCCTTTTGAATGGCTGGTCACACAACACATCATTTAAAAGGACAGTGAGATTGGCTTATTGCTTTGAAGGACACCATGTTTTCTTCTGTCTACTTGAGAGAATGTTTTTCCTGTTCTTTCTTCCTTCCTGGAAATCAAATCAAATACAATTTCACATACACATATTTTGCAGATGTTATTGTGGGTGTAGCGAAATGCTTGTGTTCCTAGCTCCAACAGTGCAGTAGTGTCTAACAGTGCAGTAGTATCTAACAGTGCAGTAGTGTTTAACAGTGCAGTAGTGTCTAACAGTGCAGTAGTATCTAACAGTGCAGTAGTGTTTAACAGTGCAGTAGTATCTAACAGTGCAGTAGTATCTAACAGTGCAGTAGTGTCTAACAGTGCAGTAGTATCTAACAGTGCAGTAGTGTCTAACAGTGCAGTAGTATCTAACAGTGCAGTAGTGTCTAACAGTGCAGTAGTGTCTAACAGTGCAGTAGTGTCTAACAGTGCAGTAGTATCTAACAGTGCAGTAGTGTCTAACAGTGCAGTAGTGTCTAACAGTGCAGTAGTGTCTAACAGTGCAGTAGTATCTAACAGTGCAGTAGTATCTAACAGTGCAGTAGTGTCTAACAGTGCAGTAGTATCTAACAGTGCAGTAGTGTCTAACAGTGCAGTAGTATCTAACAGTGCAGTAGTGTCTAACAGTGCAGTAGTGTCTAACAGTGCAGTAGTGTCTAACAGTGCAGTAGTATCTAACAGTGCAGTAGTGTCTAACAGTGCAGTAGTATCTAACAGTGCAGTAGTATCTAACAGTGCAGTAGTGTCTAACAGTGCAGTAGTGTCTAACAGTGCAGTAGTATCTAACAGTGCAGTAGTGTTTAACAGTGCAGTAGTATCTAACAGTGCAGTAGTATCTAACAGTACAGTAGTATCTAACAGTACAGTAGTGTCTAACAGTGCAGTAGTATCTAACAGTGCAGTAGTATCTAACAGTGCAGTAGTGTCTAACAGTGCAGTAGTATCTAACAGTGCAGTAGTGTCTAACAGTGCAGTAGTATCTAACAGTGCAGTAGTGTCTAACAGTACAGTAGTATCTAACAGTGCAGTAGTGTCTAACAGTGCAGTAGTATCTAACAGTGCAGTAGTATCTAACAGTGCAGTAGTGTCTAACAGTACAGTAGTATCTAACAGTGCAGTAGTGTCTAACAGTGCAGTAGTATCTAACAGTGCAGTAGTGTCTAACAGTGCAGTAGTGTCTAACAGTGCAGTAGTATCTAACAGTGCAGTAGTGTCTAACAGTGCAGTAGTATCTAACAGTGCAGTAGTATCTAACAGTGCAGTAGTGTCTAACAGTGCAGTAGTGTCTAACAGTGCAGTAGTGTCTAACAGTGCAGTAGTATCTAACAGTACAGTAGTATCTAACAGTGCAGTAGTGTCTAACAGTGCAGTAGTGTCTAACAGTGCAGTAGCGTCTAACAGTGCAGTAGTATCTAACAGTGCAGTAGTGTCTAACAGTGCAGTAGTATCTAACAGTGCAGTAGTATCTAACAGTGCAGTAGTGTCTAACAGTGCAGTAGTGTCTAACAGTGCAGTAGTGTCTAACAGTACAGTAGTATCTAACAGTGCAGTAGTGTCTAACAGTGCAGTAGTATCTAACAGTGCAGTAGTATCTAACAGTGCAGTAGTGTCTAACAGTGCAGTAGTATCTAACAGTACAGTAGTATCTAACAGTGCAGTAGTATCTAACAGTGCAGTAGTATCTAACAGTACAGTAGTATCTAACAGTGCAGTAGTGTCTAACAGTGCAGTAGTATCTAACAGTGCAGTAGTGTCTAACAGTGCAGTAGTATCTAACAGTGCAGTAGTATCTAACAGTGCAGTAGTATCTAACAGTACAGTAGTATCTAACAGTGCAGTAGTATCTAACAGTGCAGTAGTATCTAACAGTGCAGTAGTGTCTAACAGTGCAGTAGTATCTAACAGTACAGTAGTATCTAACAGTGCAGTAGTATCTAACAGTGCAGTAGTATCTAACAGTACAGTAGTATCTAACAGTGCAGTAGTGTCTAACAGTGCAGTAGTATCTAACAGTGCAGTAGTGTCTAACAGTGCAGTAGTATCTAACAGTGCAGTAGTATCTAACAGTGCAGTAGTGTCTAACAGTGCAGTAGTATCTAACAGTGCAGTAGTGTCTAACAGTGCAGTAGTGTCTAACAGTACAGTAGTATCTAACAGTGCAGTAGTGTCTAACAGTGCAGTAGTGTCTAACAGTGCAGTAGTGTCTAACAGTGCAGTAGTATCTAACAGTGCAGTAGTATCTAACAGTGCAGTAGTATCTAACAGTGCAGTAGTATCTAACAGTGCAGTAGTGTCTAACAGTGCAGTAGTGTCTAACAGTGCAGTAGTGTCTAAC
>NC_138308.1:33512500-33517500 GCF_965601325.2 Salmo salar | reverse complement strand
CCAGCCTTTCCGTTCACCTTCACACTCCTGGGCCAGACTATACTTAATCATAGGACCTACTGAAGAGATAAGTCTCATCATCCTACTGTCTCATCATCCTACTGTCTCATCATCCATCCTCCTACTGTATCATCCTCCTTCTGTCTAATCATCCTGCAGTCTCAACATCCTGCTGTCTCATCATCCTACTGTCTCATCATCCTACTGTCTCATCATCCATCCTCCTACTGTATCATCCTCCTTCTGTCTAATCATCCTGCTGTCTCAACATCCTGCTGTCTCATCATCCTACTGTCTCATCATCCATCCTCCTACTGTATCATCCTCCTTCTGTCTAATCATCCTGCTGTCTCAACATCCTGCTGTCTCATCATCCTACTGTCTCATCATCCATCCTCCTACTGTATCATCCTCCTTCTGTCTAATTATCCTGCTGTCTCAACATCCTGCTGTCTCATCATCCTACTGTCTCATCATCCTACTGTCTCATCATCCATCCTCCTACTGTATCATCCTCCTTCTGTCTAATCATCCTGCTGTCTCAACATCCTGCTGTCTCATCATCCTACTGTCTCATCATCCATCCTCCTACTGTATCATCCTCCTTCTGTCTAATCATCCTGCTGTCTCAACATCCTGCTGTCTCATCATCGTACTGTCTCATCATTCATCCTCCTACTGTCTCATCATCTTACTGTATTATCCTCCTACTGTCTCATCATCCTACTGTCTAATCATCCATCCTCCTACTGAATCATCATCTACTGTCTCATCATCCATCATTCTACTGTATTATCCTACTACTGTTTCATCTTCCTACTGTCTCATCATCCATCATCCCACTGTCTCATCATCCTACCGTCTCATCATCCTACTGTCTCATCATACATCATCCTTCTGTCTCATCATACATCATCCTTCTGTCTCATCATCCTACTTTCTCATCATTCACCACCCTAATGTCTCATCATCCTTCTGTCTCATCATCCTACTGCCTCATCATCCTACTGTCTCATCATCCATCATCCTACTGTCTCATCATCCTTCTGTCTCATTATCCTACTGTCTCATCATCCATCATCCTACTGTCTCATCATCCTTCTGTCTCATCAATCCTACTGTCTCATCACCCATCATCCTACTGTCTCATCATCCTGCTGTCTCAACATCCATCATCATACTGTCTCATCCTCCTTCTGTCTCATCATCCTACTGTCTCATCATCCTTCTGTCTCATCATCCTACTGTCTCATCATCCATCATCCTACTGTCTCATCATCCTTCTGTCTCATCATCCTACTGTCTCATCATCCTAATATCTCATCATCCATTATCCTACTGTCTCATCATCCTACTGTCTCATCATCCTTCTGTCTCATTATCCTACTGTCTCATCATCCATCATCCTACTGTCTCATCATCCATCATCCTACTGTCTCATCGTCCTACTGTCTCATCATCCTATTGTCTCATCATCCTACTGTCTCATCATCCATCATCCTGCTGTCTCATCATCAGACAAGATTTGTTTATTTATTCAGATGGGCCAAATCCCAACTTGAAATCCAAGCATGCAGATACTTTTAAGCATGCAAACATGTGTACTGTACTGTACTGTACTGTACTGTCAGGAGCCAGACATGTATTCAGATCCTGTGTACTGTAATGTACTGTACTGTACTGTCAGGAACAAGATATGTATTCAGATCCTGTGTACTGTACTGTACTGTACTGTACTGTCAGGAACCAGATATGTATTCAGATTCTGTGTACTGTACTGTACTGTACTGTCAGGAACCAGATATGTATTCAGATCCTGTGTACTGTACTGTACTGTACTGTACTGTCAGTACCCAGATATGTATTCAGATCCTGTGTACTGTACTGTACTGTACTGTCAGGAACCAGATATGTATTCAGATTCTGTGTACTGTACTGTACTGTACTGTACTGTACTGTGCTGTACTGTCAGGAACCAGATATGTATTCAGATCCTGTGTACTGTACTGTACTGTACTCTACTGTACTGTACTGTACTGTACTGTCAGTACCCAGATATGTATTCAGATCCTGTGTACTGTACTGTACTGTACTGTACTGTACTGTACTGTACTGTCAGGAACCAGATATGTATTCAGATCCTGTGTACTGTACTGTACTGTACTGTACTGTCAGTAACCATATATGTATTCAGATCCTGTGTACTGTACTGTACTGTACTGTACTGTACTGTCAGGAACCAGATATGTATTCAGATCCTGTGTAATGTACTGTACTGTACTGTACTGTCAGGAACCAGATATGTATTCAGATTCTGTGTACTGTACTGTACTGTACTGTCAGGAACCAGATATGTATTCAGATCCTGTGTACTGTACTGTACTGTACTGTACTGTACTGTACTGTACTGTCAGTACCCAGATATGTATTCAGATCCTGTGTACTGTACTGTACTGTACTGTACTGTACTGTACTGTACTGTCAGGAACAAGATATGTATTCAGATCCTGTGTACTGTACTGTACTGTACTGTACTGTCAGGAACCAGATATGTATTCAGATTCTGTGTACTGTACTGTACTGTACTGTACTGTCAGGAACCAGATATGTATTCAGATCCTGTGTACTGTACTGTAATGTACTGTACTGTACTGTCAGTACCCAGATATGTATTCAGATCCTGTGTACTGTACTGTACTGTACTGTACTGTCAGGAACCAGATATGTATTCAGATTCTGTGTACTGTACTGCACTGTACTGTACTGTACTGTCAGGAACCAGATATGTATTCAGATCCTGTGTACTGTACTGTACTGTACTCTACTGTACTGTACTGTACTGTACTGTCAGTACCCAGATATGTATTCAGATCCTGTGTACTGTACTGTACTGTACTGTACTGTACTGTACTGTACTGTACTGTCAGGAACCAGATATGTATTCAGATCCTGTGTACTGTACTGTACTGTACTGTACTGTCAGTAACCATATATGTATTCAGATCCTGTGTACTGTACTGTACTGTACTGTACTGTACTGTACTGTACTGTCAGGAACCAGATATGTATTCAGATCCTGTGTAATGTACTGTACTGTACTGTCAGGAACCAGATATGTATTCAGATCCTGTGTACTGTACTGTACTGTACTGTCAGGAACCAGATATGTATTCAGATCCTGTGTACTGTACTGTCAGGGTCTGAAACACACAGGCCATACTTTATCATCCTAAGAGCAGCTGTCATCTCCTTCACTGTCTCCAGCCCTCCACTTAGACTCAGTCATGTTCAGTGAGAGCTCACTGGTGGGGAGAAACTGACAGAGAGAGACTGACAGATAGAGAGAGAGAGAGAGACTGTGTGTGTGTGTCAGAGAGAGAGAGAGAGAGAGAGAGAGAGAGAGAGAGAGAGAGAACACACTGAGCAGTGGCCTGACTGTTCTCTCTGCATTGTGCGTCTGTGGCGAGGTGTGGTGACCTGATTTACTTATCAAAGCCACTGAGCTCTGCCCTTATCAGTCTGTCTGTAATCTACCTACAACCCTAGGAGACTTTACCTCTTCCATCATAACACACAGACACTCCGCTCACAGGACCCGTAGGGGTCCACAAAGAGAACTCAGAAAAACTGGTTAACTGTTTTGCACACAATGGGCAGCCTACCCAGGGACCACAGTAGAACCTCCGGGGAGCATTGCTCTGTGCTGTCTGTCTGTCTGTCTGCATCTAACATGTACTGTACTGCTGGGGATATCATGAAGTGGTTTAGCACCCCCAGAGAGTGTTTACTGAATGTTAAATATATTACCTGTCAGCTATATTAACTGTTTGTAATGTACACTTGTTAAATGTATTTTTCTTAAATGTAATGTATTTAATGTAAATTGTAATAGTTTATAATGACATTTTAGGTCTGAGTTAGACCCTGGGAAGATTAGCTGTCGCCATGGCATCAGCTAACAGGGATCCTAATGAAACATTCAATTAATTCTAGAAGAATAAAGAAATAATTAAAATGACGAGTTAAAATGGAGAACAATGAAAGCAACAGGCTACAGTAAATTATACAATATGTCCATTTTAGTTTAGTTCCGATTAGATTTTGCTGTTTGTTTTATGTCTCTAATTGTTTACATTTTTTTGCACGCTGTTAACTTTTATTGACAATAAGTCTGACTTTATGACTATAACTGTACAGCTGCCAGTGTATATAAACAGTACAGTCATATCCTGTATTAAACTTGACACTTACCAAAAGTTAAAGTAATTCATGCTAAAAGTCTTAACAACAAAAATACAATTTCTCTGTTAACCCAGTTAAAAATCTCTTAAAGGGTTTTAGAAGGGCCTCCCAAGTGACGCAGCGATCTAAGGCACTGGATCGCAATGCTTGAAGCGTCACTACAGACCCGGGTTCGATCCCAGGCTGTGTAACAACCACCCATGAACGGAAGTCCCATAGGACAGCGCACAATTGGCCCAGCGTTGTCCTGGTTAGGGGTTTGGCCCAGCGTCGTCCTGGTTAGGGGAGGGTTTGGCCCAGCGTCGTCCTGGTTAGGGGAGGGTTTGGCCCAGCGTCGTCCTGGTTAGGGGAGGGTTTGGCCCAACGTCGTCCTGGTTAGGGGAGGGTTTGGCCCAGCGTCGTCCTGGTTAGGGGAGGGTTTGGTCCAGCGTCGTCCTGGTTAGGGGAGGGTTTGGCCCAACGTCGTCATGGTTAGGGGAGGGTTTGGCCCAGCGTCGTCATGGTTAGGGGAGGGTTTGGTCCAGCGTCGTCCTGGTTAGGGGAGGGTTTGGCCCAGCGTCGTCCTGGTTAGGGGAGGGTTTGGCCCAGCGTCGTCCTGGTTAGGGGAGGGTTTGGCCCAGCGTCGTCCTGGTTAGGGGAGGGTTTGGCCCAGCGTCGTCCTGGTTAGGGGAGGGTTTGGCCCAGCGTCGTCCTGGTTAGGGGAGGGTTTGGCCCAGCGTCGTCCTGGTTAGGGGAGGGTTTGGCCGGGGGGGCGTTAC
>NC_138308.1:33505000-33507500 GCF_965601325.2 Salmo salar | reverse complement strand
GGGCTGTTCTGGATACAGCCGTTCGCCGTGGTACGTTGGCCATATACCACAAATCCCCAAGGTGCCTTATTACCAAGGTAATTAGAGCAGTGGGGAAAGTGTAATAGCTACCATGACACTACCATCAGTAACATACTGTAACATACTGATGTAGACGACCTTGGTATGGGGGTTACAGCTCTATGTGTCTGTAACATCCCTCACACCTCTAGGTCTTCATCTAGATGTCTGTCCTTCCTTCAGGGAGCTGTCGTCAAAGAGTTATGGCGATATCGTTCCGACACACACACCTCATATTACAGACAAATGGCCAAGTGCTCAACACTGCTGCTTTTATTTGACATGAAAGGTTAAGGAGAGTTTGTTTATGATAGATCCACACTTCAACAAGAGGTTATGTATGTCTGAATACAACTACATGGAATAGAATAGAATAGTCTCAGAATGGGCTTTGAAAGACAAGTCCTAAGAGATGCATAAACATAACCATGATGCTTCTCTGTCTGTCTCTGTTCTAGTTTCAAACCTCATGGTGATTTGGTTTATACATTATATAGTTGTATAAGTAGTTCTATGTATATTTCAGTTATATAACGAACATGTATCTTGTCCTGTAGGGTGAAGTGCTGTAGACTTGACTTATATACTGTAACAAGGCTGTATGTTGCTATAGGTTTGAGTTGTATTAAAGGCTGTATGTTGCTTTAGGTTTGAGTTGTATAAAAGGCTGTATGTTGCTATATTTTTGAGTTGTATAAAAGGCTGTATGTTGCTATAGGTTTGAGTTGTATAAAAGGCTGTATGTTGCTTTAGGTTTGAGTTGTATAAAAGGCTGTATGTTGCTTTAGGTTTGAGTTGTATAAAAGGCTGTA
Organism: Salmo salar; assembly: GCF_965601325.2. NCBI lineage: Eukaryota > Metazoa > Chordata > Actinopteri > Salmoniformes > Salmonidae > Salmo > Salmo salar. The sequence continues at coordinate 33,506,628 of NC_138308.1, read as the reverse complement.
TGTTGCTATAGGTTTGAGTTGTATAAAAGGCTGTATGTTGCTTTAGGTTTGAGTTGTATAAAAGGCTGTATGTTGCTTTAGGTTTGAGTTGTATAAAAGGCTGTATGTTGCTTTAGGTTTGAGTTGTATAAAAGGCTGTATGTTGCTATATTTTTGAGTTGTATAAAAGGCTGTATGTTGCTTTAGGTTTGAGTTGTATAAAAGGCTGTATGTTGCTTTAGGTTTGAGTTGTATAAAAGGCTGTATGTTGCTATAGGTTTGAGTTGTATAAAAGGCTGTATGTTGCTTTAGGTTTGAGTTGTATAAAAGGCTGTATGTTGCTATAGGTTTGAGTTGTATAAAAGGCTGTATGTTGCTTTAGGTTTGAGTTGTATAAAAGGCTGTATGTTGCTATATTTTTGAGTTGTATAAAAGGCTGTATGTTGCTTTAGGTTTGAGTTGTATAAAAGGCTGTATGTTGCTTTAGGTTTGAGTTGTATAAAAGGCTGTATGTTGCTATAGGTTTGAGTTGTATAAAAGGCTGTATGTTGCTTTAGGTTTGAGTTGTATAAAAGGCTGTATGTTGCTTTAGGTTTGAGTTGTATAAAAGGCTGTATGTTGCTGTAGGTTTGAGTTGTATAAAAGGCTGTATCTTGCTGTAGGTTTGAGTTGTAAAACAAGGCTGTATTTTGTCCTGTAGGGTGATCTGGGGATGACTGGAACCCCTGGAATACCTGGGCCTTCAGTAAGTAGTACTTTTAATGATCTGCACACAACAGAAGGATGCAGTGAATCTTCCATTTGTTCACGCTCTTTTGCTGCACTTGATGCTGGCTACAGAAAACATCATGGCTATCCGAGGAAATTAAAACATATCATGGACATTGACTTCCCAAATCTATAAGAAATGACAGACAGAACACAGTGGTACTGTACTAGTATCCCCATTGAACAAAGCTTCATATGAACAGATGTAATACTATACCCAGTGAACAGTCCTTCAGATGTAATACTATACCCAGTGAACAGTCCTTCAGATGTAATACTATACCCAGTGAACAGTCCTTCAGATGTAATACTATACCCAGTGAACAGTCCTTCAGATGTAATACTATAGCCAGTGAACAGTCCTTCAGATGTAATACTATACCCAGTGAACAGTCCTTCAGATGTAATACTATACCCAGTGACAGTCCTTCAGATGTAATACTATACCCAGTGACAGTCCTTCAGATGTAATACTATAGCCAGTGAACAGTCTTCAGATGTAATACTATACCCAGTGAACAGTCTTCAGATGTAATACTATACCCAGTGACAGTCCTTCAGATGTAATACTATACCCAGTGACAGTCCTTCAGATGTAATACTATACCCAGTGAACAGTCCTTCAGATGTAATACTATACCCAGTGAACAGTCTTCAGATGTAATACTATACCCAGTGAACAGTCTTCAGATGTAATACTATACCCAGTGAACAGTCCTTCAGATGTAATACTATACCCAGTGAACAGTCTTCAGATGGAATACTATACCCAGTGAACAGTCCTTCAGATGTAATACTATACCCAGTGAACAGTCTTCAGATGTAATACTATACCCCGTGAACAGTCCTTCAGATGGAATACTATACCCAGTGAACAGTCC
>NC_138308.1:33345000-33500000 GCF_965601325.2 Salmo salar | reverse complement strand
TTGTGTTTTGTACTCTGTCATGTAACATGACTAGTTGTGTTTAGCTGAACTATAAATACCAACAACAGATACAGTAACTGGTTGTCTGGTCGGTACATTGGTACTTCTGTCAGTCTTTATCACAGAGATCTCAACAGTGAACTAGCGGAAAGAAGGGCCAACTTCTTATTATTTCACTCACTTCCATCAACAACATCTTAGGGAGGGAGGGAGGGAGGGGGGGAGGGAGGGAGGGAGAGAGGGAAGGGGGGAGGGAAGGAGGGAGGGAGGGTTAGAGATTTTAATGCCTTGTTGTTAGATGGTGTATATCTTGTTCTCAATCATTTGGTGGGGCAACAGTGCCATCTAGCAGGTGAATGTGCTCCTATTCTAAACGTTCCCTAAAAACTCCTCTCACTCTACTGCAATGATCTGGCTTTGAGGTTTAATGCCAGGCCCAGGGAGCGACGATGGAAGTCGGATTCAGTGGGCACGATGATAGATGTAAGCCTCCCATCAGGCGTTGGGGAATAACATAGCAGAAATAAAAAATAGAGAGAGGGCTGCAGATGAAGGCAGGCGAGGAGGAGGAGAACAGAGTTCCGCAAAGAGCTGCTGCCCGCTTGCTTTTAAAACCACATGATCGTGCCAGATTGTATTTTGCATGGCGGCAGTAATCCTTGCAGTAAATGGATACAAAGATGTTCCCAGAGGTTGTACAGTCAGTGAGATGGAGGGAGCGAGGGAGAGCTGGAAAGGAAGAGAGGAGAGGAGAATGGAGAAGTGTAGTTCTGAGAGAAGTGTTGCACATAGAACTAACGACAGGTGTTTCTCTCCCAGCTAGGGAGGGAGGGAGGGAGGGAGGGAGGGAGGGAGGGAGGGAGGGAGGGAGGGAGGGAGGGAGGGAGGGAGGCAGGCAGGCAGGCAGAGTGGGAGGGGGGCGGCACACAGTCCACAGAGGGAAGTGGGGCTATGTGATGCAGAGAAGCTGTGACAGACAATGTGGAAGGTGGAACACAGTCCTTGGAGAACTCCATAAATCCTCAGAAACAGGAACAACAGTCATCCCAGAATCATTTAAAAAGGTTGTTTCTGATTGAGGATTTGGAATGAAAGAAATCCTGTCAATCACTTCACTTCTGCCACCAATTGTTAAGATTATAACGGGACCCGGCAGTCTAGTTATTGCAACAATAAACCTTTTTTGAATGTGAATAAGCTAAGACGCAAGCGTAGGTTGGGAAATGTAAAATGATAAGCAATCATTAAATGACCCTGAGTGTGGAGGATTGGTTGATGTTGATGGGGGTGATTACAGAGCAGCAGATTAGACCCACGTTGGCCTCAGTGGGTGTCTGAACAAAAGCAGTGTGCTTTTGAGTGCTAGGAGAGGAGAGGAGAGGAGAGGAGAGGAGAGGAGAGGAGAGGAGAGGAGAGGAGAGGAGAGGAGAGGAGAGGAGAGGAGAGGAGAGGAGAGGAGAGGAGAGGAGAGGAGAGGAGAGGAGAGGAGAGGAGAGTCAGATTTAGAGAGAGAGGGAGAGGGAGGAAAGAAGAAAAGACAAAGAGAGGAGTGGGTAAAGAGAGAGAAGACTAGCCTCGGGGTCATCTTCATTCCAAATATCCAATTATTTAGCAGTGCTCTTTGCTCTTCTCTCTGGTCTGGAGGGACTTCTCTGTCTCTCTGCAATCAGCAGAGCATTTCAGACAGAACCTGCACTCCTCTGTCATGTGTTCATACTGTGATATGTTTTATCTTCTTACAGGGAGCCACAGGTAGACCAGGAGACAGGGGATCCAAGGGAGAACGGGTAAGCACCTTTATTTTGTTTCTCTAAAGCTGTTTTCCATAAACACAACTCATTGTTTGTGATGGAAAAATATCACACAGAACCTAACCCAACCAAAAGGTAGTGATGCATAGAAACACATGTTTCCCCCCCTTGCTTCCCCCTGCTGTGCCTAAGTATTTGATAAAGGCATCTGAAATGCAATGCATTTTGTATGCCACCATTGTATTTCTGAAACCCCTATTTATAAAGCCCTGTCACAGTCTTCTACAGTGGAATCTATTTATAAAGCCCTGTCACAGTCTTCTACAGTGTAATCTATTTATAAAGCCCTGTCACAGTCTTCTACTCTGTAATCTGTTTATAAAGCCCTGTCACAGTCTTTTACAGTGTAATCTGTTTATAAAGCCCTGTCACAGTCTTCTACACTGTAATCTGTTTATAAAGCCCTGTCACAGTCTTCTACAGTGTAATCTGTTTATAAAGCCCTGTCACAGTCTTTTACAGTGTAATCTGTTTATAAAGCCCTGTCACAGTCTTCTACAGTGTTAGCTGTTTATAAAGCCCTGTCACAGTCTTCTACACTGTAATCTGTTTATAAAGCCCTGTCACAGTCTTCTACAGTGTAATCTGTTTATAAAGCCCTGTCACAGTCTTCTACAGTGTAATCTGTTTATAAAGCCCTGTCACAGTCTTCTACACTGTAATCTGTTTATAAAGCCCTGTCACAGTCTTCTACACTGTAATCTGTTTATAAAGCCCTGTCACAGTCTTTTACAGTGTAATCTGTTTATAAAGCCCTGTCACAGTCTTCTACAGTGTAATCTGTTTATAAAGCCCTGTCACAGGCTTCTACACTGTAATCTGTTTATAAAGCCTTGTCACAGTCTTCTACAGTGTAATCTGTTTATAAAGCCCTGTCACAGTCTTCTACAGTGTAATCTGTTTATAAAGCCCTGTCACAGTCTTTTACAGTGTAATCTGTTCCCAAACGCTAGTCACGGCGGTTTGTAGGAGAGCTAAGATACATCGTGACAGAATTGGCCACAGTCCCTGGAGATGTGTATCTGAGTGGGCTCAATCAGGGTAATGGCTGGATGAGGACTGACTGTGTAATGCTGAGGCGTTGGTAGCTACAGTATCAGCCCAAAGTCAGACTGGCCTTATGCCAATGCTCTATCAGAATGCCTCCGGTACAGTCTGGAGTGGGACTGACAACAACCCCCTCACCCTTTTATTTAACCAGGCAAGTCAATTAAGAATATTTTCTTATTTACAATGATGGCCTAGCTAAATAAAGTGATTTTATATCTCAATTGGAAACCGGATGGTGTACTGTAAACCATATGGCGGTAGCTCACCAGCTAGCTAGATTTAGCCATTATACATATCGGTATATTTGAATGTATGTGTATTGTTTTATATTGTCAGGTATTACTGCACTGTTGGAGCTAGGAACATAAGCATTTCACTACACCCTTCCATAACATCTGCTAAATATGTATACATGACCAATACAATTTCATTTGATTGTTCTTTACTGATCTCCAGGGGGACCCAGGGATACCTGGAGCGAGGGGAGTCCAAGGGGAGAGGGGAAGGACAGGAGACCCAGGAATAGTGGGACCTATTGGGCCCCAAGGCCACCGAGGAGACCCTGGTCCCCCAGGTCCCATAGCATCACCAAGCCCTTTGGTACGTTGGTTATATCTACTCCAAACACACCAAGCCCTCTGGTACGTTGTTATATATCTCCCCCAAACACACCAAGCCCTCTGGTACATTGTTATATATCTCCTCCAAACACACCAAGTCCTCTGGTACATTGTTATATATCTCCTCCAAACACACCAAGCCCTCTGGTACGTTGTTATATATCTCCTCCAAACACACCAAGCACTCTGGAACATTGTTATATATCTCCTCCAAACACACCAAGCCCTCTGGTACATTGTTATATATCTCCTCCAAACACACCAAGCCCTCTCGTACGTTGGTTATAGCTCCCCCAAACACACCAAGCCCTCTGGTATGTTGTTATATATCTCCTCCAAACACACCAAGCCCTCTGGTACATTGTTATATATCTCCTCCAAACACACCAAGCCCTCTGGTACATTGTTATACATCTCCTCCAAACACACCAAGCCCTCTGGTACGTTGTTATATATCTCCTCCAAACAAACCAAGCCCTCTGGTACGTTGTTATATATCTCCTCCAAACACACCAAGCCCTCTGGTACATTGTTATATATCTCCTCCAAACACACCAAGCCCTCTGGTACATTGTTATATATCTCCTCCAAACACACCAAGCCCTCTGGTACGTTGTTATATATCTCCTCCAAACACACCAAGCCCTCTGGTACATTGTTATATATCTCCTCCAAACACACCAGGCCCTCTGGTACGTTGTTATATATCTCCCCCAAACACACCAAGCCCTCTGGTATATTGTTATATATCTCCTCCAAACACACCAAGTCCTCTGGTACATTGTTATATATCTCCTCCAAACACACCAAGCCCTCTGGTACGTTGTTATATATCTCCTCCAAACACACCAAGCCCTCTGGTACATTGTTATATATCTCCTCCAAACACACCAAGCCCTCTGGTACATTGTTATATATCTCCTCCAAACACACCAAGCCCTCTGGTACATTGTTATATATCTCCTCCAAACACACCAAGCCCTCTGGTACATTGTTATATATCTCCTCCAAACACACCAAGCCCTCTGGTATATTGTTATATATCTCCTCCAAACACACCAAGCCTTCTGGTACGTTGGTTATATCTCCCCCAAACACACCAAGCCCTCTGGTACGTTGGTTATATCCATTCCAAACACACCAAGCCCTCTGGTACGTTGTTATATATCTCCTCCAAACACACCAAGCCCTCTGGTACGTTGGTTATATCTACTCCAAACACACCAAGCCCTCTGGTACGTTGGTTATATCTACTCCAAACACACCAAGCCCTCTGGTACATTGTTATATATCTCCTCCAAACACACCAAGCCCTCTGGTACGTTGGTTATATCTACTACAAACACACCAAGCCCTCTGGTACATTGTTATATATCTCCTCCAAACACACCAAGCCCTCTGGTACGTTGTTATATATCTCCTCCAAACACACCAAGCCCTCTGGTACATTGTTATATATCTCCTCCAAACACACCAAGCCCTCTGGTACGTTGTTATATATCTCCTCCAAACACACCAAGCCCTCTGGTACATTGTTATATATCTCCTCCAAACACACCAAGCCCTCTGGTACATTGTTATATATCTCCTCCAAACACACCAAGCCCTCTGGTACGTTGGTTATATCTCCCCCAAACACACCAAGCCCTCTGGTATGTTGTTATATATCTCCTCCAAACACACCAAGCCCTCTGGTACATTGTTATATATCTCCTCCAAACACACCAAGCCCTCTGGTACATTGTTATATATCTCCTCCAAACACACCAAGCCCTCTGGTACATTGTTATATATCTCCTCCAAACACACCAAGCGCTCTGGTACGTTGGTTATATCTCCCCCAAACACACCAAGCCCTCTGGTATGTTGTTATATATCTCCTCCAAACACACCAAGCCCTCTGGTACATTGTTATATATCTCCTCCAAACACACCAAGCCCTCTGGTACATTGTTATATATCTCCTCCAAACACACCAAGCCCTCTGGTACATTGTTATATATCTCCTCCAAACACACCAAGCCCTCTGGTACGTTGTTATATATCTCCTCCAAACACACCAAGCCCTCTGGTACATTGTTATATATCTCCTCCAAACACACCAAGCCCTCTGGTACGTTGTTATATATCTCCTCCAAACACACCAAGCCCTCTGGTACATTGTTATATATCTCCTCCAAACACACCAAGCCCTCTGGTACATTGTTATATATCTCCTCCAAACACACCAAGCCCTCTGGTACGTTGTTATATATCTCCTCCAAACACACCAAGCCCTCTGGTACGTTGTTATATATCTCCTCCAAACACACCAAGCCCTCTGGTACGTTGTTATATATCTCCCCCAAACACACCAAGCCCTCTGGTACATTGTTAAATATCTCCTCCAAACACACCAAGTCCTCTGGTACATTGTTATATATCTCCTCCAAACACACCAAGCCCTCTGGTACGTTGTTATATATCTCCTCCAAACACACCAAGCCCTCTGGTACATTGTTATATATCTCCTCCAAACACACCAAGCCCTCTGGTACATTGTTATATATCTCCTCCAAACACACCAAGCCCTCTGGTACATTGTTATATATCTCCTCCAAACACACCAAGCCCTCTGGTACATTGTTATATATCTCCTCCAAATACACCAAGCCCTCTGGTACATTGGTTATATCACCTCCAAACACACCAAGCCCTCTGGTACATTGTTATATATCTCCTCCAAACACACCAAGCCCTCTGGTATATTGTTATATATCTCCTCCAAATACACCAAGCCTTCTGGTACGTTGGTTATATCTCCCCCAAACACACCAAGCCCTCTGGTACGTTGGTTATATCACCTCCAAACACACCAAGCCCTCTGGTACGTTGTTATATATCTCCTCCAAACACACCAAGCCCTCTGGTACGTTGGTTATATCTACTCCAAACACACCAAGCCCTCTGGTACGTTGGTTATATCTACTCCAAACACACCAAGCCCTCTGGTACATTGTTATATATCTCCTCCAAACACACCAAGCCCTCTGGTACGTTGGTTATATCTACTCCAAACACACCAAGCCCTCTGGTACATTGTTATATATCTCCTCCAAACACACCAAGCCCTCTGGTACGTTGGTTATATCTCCTCCAAACACACCAAGCCCTCTGGTACGTTGGTTATATCTACTCCAAACACACCAAGCCCTCTGGTACATTGTTATATATCTCCACCAAACACACCAAGCCCTCTGGTACGTTGGTTATATCTACTCCAAACACACAAGCCCTCTGGTACGTTGTTATATATCTCCTCCAAACACACCAAGCCCTCTGGTACATTGTTATATATCTCCTCCAAACACACCAAGCCCTCTGGTACATTGTTATATATCTCCTCCAAACACACCAAGCCCTCTGGTACGTTGGTTATATCTCCCCCAAACACACCAAGCCCTCTGGTATGTTGTTATATATCTCCTCCAAACACACCAAGCCCTCTGGTACATTGTTATATATCTCCTCCAAACACACCAAGCCCTCTGGTACATTGTTATATATCTCCTCCAAACACACCAAGCCCTCTGGTACATTGTTATATATCTCCTCCAAACACACCAAGCGCTCTGGTACGTTGGTTATATCTCCCCCAAACACACCAAGCCCTCTGGTATGTTGTTATATATCTCCTCCAAACACACCAAGCCCTCTGGTACATTGTTATATATCTCCTCCAAACACACCAAGCCCTCTGGTACATTGTTATATATCTCCTCCAAACACACCAAGCCCTCTGGTACATTGTTATATATCTCCTCCAAACACACCAAGCCCTCTGGTACGTTGTTATATATCTCCTCCAAACACACCAAGCCCTCTGGTACATTGTTATATATCTCCTCCAAACACACCAAGCCCTCTGGTACGTTGTTATATATCTCCTCCAAACACACCAAGCCCTCTGGTACATTGTTATATATCTCCTCCAAACACACCAAGCCCTCTGGTACATTGTTATATATCTCCTCCAAACACACCAAGCCCTCTGGTACGTTGTTATATATCTCCTCCAAACACACCAAGCCCTCTGGTACGTTGTTATATATCTCCTCCAAACACACCAAGCCCTCTGGTACGTTGTTATATATCTCCCCCAAACACACCAAGCCCTCTGGTACATTGTTAAATATCTCCTCCAAACACACCAAGTCCTCTGGTACATTGTTATATATCTCCTCCAAACACACCAAGCCCTCTGGTACGTTGTTATATATCTCCTCCAAACACACCAAGCCCTCTGGTACATTGTTATATATCTCCTCCAAACACACCAAGCCCTCTGGTACATTGTTATATATCTCCTCCAAACACACCAAGCCCTCTGGTACATTGTTATATATCTCCTCCAAACACACCAAGCCCTCTGGTACATTGTTATATATCTCCTCCAAATACACCAAGCCCTCTGGTACATTGGTTATATCACCTCCAAACACACCAAGCCCTCTGGTACATTGTTATATATCTCCTCCAAACACACCAAGCCCTCTGGTATATTGTTATATATCTCCTCCAAATACACCAAGCCTTCTGGTACGTTGGTTATATCTCCCCCAAACACACCAAGCCCTCTGGTACGTTGGTTATATCACCTCCAAACACACCAAGCCCTCTGGTACGTTGTTATATATCTCCTCCAAACACACCAAGCCCTCTGGTACGTTGGTTATATCTACTCCAAACACACCAAGCCCTCTGGTACGTTGGTTATATCTACTCCAAACACACCAAGCCCTCTGGTACATTGTTATATATCTCCTCCAAACACACCAAGCCCTCTGGTACGTTGGTTATATCTACTCCAAACACACCAAGCCCTCTGGTACATTGTTATATATCTCCTCCAAACACACCAAGCCCTCTGGTACGTTGGTTATATCTCCTCCAAACACACCAAGCCCTCTGGTACGTTGGTTATATCTACTCCAAACACACCAAGCCCTCTGGTACATTGTTATATATCTCCACCAAACACACCAAGCCCTCTGGTACGTTGGTTATATCTACTCCAAACACACAAGCCCTCTGGTACGTTGTTATATATCTCCTCCAAACACACCAAGCCCTCTGGTACGTTGTTATATATCTCCTCCAAATACACCAAGCCCTCTGGTACATTGGTTATATCACCTCCAAACACACCAAGCCCTCTGGTACATTGTTATATATCTCCTCCAAACACACCAAGCCCTCTGGTATATTGTTATATATCTCCTCCAAATACACCAAGCCTTCTGGTACGTTGGTTATATCTCCCCCAAACACACCAAGCCCTCTGGTACGTTGGTTATATCACCTCCAAACACACCAAGCCCTCTGGTACGTTGTTATATATCTCCTCCAAACACACCAAGCCCTCTGGTACGTTGGTTATATCTACTCCAAACACACCAAGCCCTCTGGTACGTTGGTTATATCTACTCCAAACACACCAAGCCCTCTGGTACATTGTTATATATCTCCTCCAAACACACCAAGCCCTCTGGTACGTTGGTTATATCTACTCCAAACACACCAAGCCCTCTGGTACATTGTTATATATCTCCTCCAAACACACCAAGCCCTCTGGTACGTTGGTTATATCTCCTCCAAACACACCAAGCCCTCTGGTACGTTGGTTATATCTACTCCAAACACACCAAGCCCTCTGGTACATTGTTATATATCTCCACCAAACACACCAAGCCCTCTGGTACGTTGGTTATATCTACTCCAAACACACAAGCCCTCTGGTACGTTGTTATATATCTCCTCCAAACACACCAAGCCCTCTGGTACGTTGGTTATATCACCTCCAAACACACCAAGCCCTCTGGTACATTGTTATATATCTCCTCCAAACACACCAAGCCCTCTGGTACATTGGTTATATCTCCCCCAAACACACCAAGCCCTCTGGTACATTGGTTATATCTCCCCCAAACACACCAAGCCCTCTGGTACGTTGGTTATATCACCTCCAAACACACCAAGCCCTCTGGTACGTTGGTTATATCTCCTCCAAACACACCAAGCCCTCTGGTACGTTGGTTATATCACCTCCAAACACACCAAGCCCTCTGGTACGTTGGTTATATCACCTCCAAACACACCAAGCCCTCTGGTACATTGTTATATATCTCCTCCAAACACACCAAGCCCTCTGGTACATTGTTATATATCTCCTCCAAACACACCAAGCCCTCTGGTACGTTGGTTATATCTCCCCCAAACACACCAAGCCCTCTGGTACGTTGGTTATATCTCCCCCAAACACACCAAGCCCTCTGGTACGTTGGTTATATCACCTCCAAACACACCAAGCCCTCTGGTACATTGTTATATATCTCCTCCAAACACACCAAGCCCTCTGGTACATTGTTATATATCTCCTCCAAACACACCAAGCCCTCTGGTACATTGTTATATATCTCCTCCAAACACACCAAGCCCTCTGGTACGTTGGTTATATCTCCCCCAAACACACCAAGCCCTCTGGTACGTTGGTTATATCTCCCCCAAACACACCAAGCCCTCTGGTACGTTGTTATATATCTCCTCCAAACACACCAAGCCCTCTGGTATATTGTTATATATCTCCTCCAAACACACCAAGCCCTCTGGTACATTGTTATATATCTCCTCCAAACACACCAAGCCCTCTGGTATATTGTTATATATCTCCTCCAAACACACCAAGCCCTCTGGTGCATTGTTATATATCTCCTCCAAACACACCAAGCCCTCTGGTACGTTGGTTATATCTCCCCCAAACACACCAAGCCCTCTGGTACGTTGGTTATATCACCTCCAAACACACCAAGCCCTCTGGTATATTGTTATATATCTCCTCCAAACACACCAAGCCCTCTGGTACGTTGGTTATATCTCCCCCAAACACACCAAGCCCTCTGGTACGTTGGTTATATCACCTCCAAACACACCAAGCCCTCTGGTATATTGTTATATATCTCCCCCAAACACACCAAGCCCTCTGGTATATTGTTATATATCTCCTCCAAACACACCAAGCCCTCTGGTACATTGTTATATATCTCCTCCAAACACACCAAGCCCTCTGGTACATTGTTATATATCTCCTCCAAACACACCAAGCCCTCTGGTACATTGTTATATATCTCCTCCAAACACACCAAGCCCTCTGGTACATTGTTATATATCTCCTCCAAACACACCAAGCCCTCTGGTACATTGGTTATATCTCCTCCAAACACACCAAGCCCTCTGGTACATTGGTTATATCTCCCCCAAACACACCAAGCCCTCTGGTACGTTGGTTATATCTCCTCCAAACACACCAAGCCCTCTGGTACGTTGGTTATATCACCTCCAAACACACCAAGCCCTCTGGTACGTTGTTATATCACCTCCAAACACACCAAGCCCTCTGGTACGTTGGTTATATCACCTCCAAACACACCAAGCCCTCTGGTACATTGTTTTATATCTCCTCCAAACACACCAAGCCCTCTGGTACGTTGGTTATATCACCTCCAAACACACCAAGCCCTCTGGTACGTTGGTTATATCACCTCCAAACACACCAAGCCCTCTGGTACGTTGTTATATCACCTCCAAACACACCAAGCCCTCTGGTACGTTGGTTATATCACCTCCAAACACACCAAGCCCTCTGGTACGTTGGTTATATCACCTCCAAACACACCAAGCCCTCTGGTACGTTGTTATATATCTCCTCCAAACACACCAAGCCCTCTGGTACGTTGGTTATATCTACTCCAAACACACCAAGCCCTCTGGTACGTTGGTTATATCTACTCCAAACACACCAAGCCCTCTGGTACATTGTTATATATCTCCTCCAAACACACCAAGCCCTCTGGTACGTTGGTTATATCTACTCCAAACACACCAAGCCCTCTGGTGCATTGTTATATATCTCCTCCAAACACACCAAGCCCTCTGGTACGTTGGTTATATCTCCTCCAAACACACCAAGCCCTCTGGTACGTTGGTTATATCTACTCCAAACACACCAAGCCCTCTGGTACATTGTTATATATCTCCACCAAACACACCAAGCCCTCTGGTTCGTTGGTTATATCTACTCCAAACACACAAGCCCTCTGGTACGTTGTTATATATCTCCTCCAAACACACCAAGCCCTCTGGTACGTTGGTTATATCACCTCCAAACACACCAAGCCCTCTGGTACATTGTTATATATCTCCTCCAAACACACCAAGCCCTCTGGTACATTGGTTATATCTCCCCCAAACACACCAAGCCCTCTGGTACATTGGTTATATCTCCCCCAAACACACCAAGCCCTCTGGTACGTTGGTTATATCACCTCCAAACACACCAAGCCCTCTGGTACGTTGGTTATATCTCCTCCAAACACACCAAGCCCTCTGGTACGTTGGTTATATCACCTCCAAACACACCAAGCCCTCTGGTACGTTGGTTATATCACCTCCAAACACACCAAGCCCTCTGGTACATTGTTATATATCTCCTCCAAACACACCAAGCCCTCTGGTACATTGTTATATATCTCCTCCAAACACACCAAGCCCTCTGGTACATTGTTATATATCTCCTCCAAACACACCAAGCCCTCTGGTACGTTGGTTATATCTCCCCCAAACACACCAAGCCCTCTGGTACGTTGGTTATATCTCCCCCAAACACACCAAGCCCTCTGGTACGTTGGTTATATCACCTCCAAACACACCAAGCCCTCTGGTACATTGTTATATATCTCCTCCAAACACACCAAGCCCTCTGGTACATTGTTATATATCTCCTCCAAACACACCAAGCCCTCTGGTACATTGTTATATATCTCCTCCAAACACACCAAGCCCTCTGGTACGTTGGTTATATCTCCCCCAAACACACCAAGCCCTCTGGTACGTTGGTTATATCTCCCCCAAACACACCAAGCCCTCTGGTACGTTGTTATATATCTCCTCCAAACACACCAAGCCCTCTGGTATATTGTTATATATCTCCTCCAAACACACCAAGCCCTCTGGTACATTGTTATATATCTCCTCCAAACACACCAAGCCCTCTGGTATATTGTTATATATCTCCTCCAAACACACCAAGCCCTCTGGTGCATTGTTATATATCTCCTCCAAACACACCAAGCCCTCTGGTACGTTGGTTATATCTCCCCCAAACACACCAAGCCCTCTGGTACGTTGGTTATATCACCTCCAAACACACCAAGCCCTCTGGTATATTGTTATATATCTCCTCCAAACACACCAAGCCCTCTGGTACGTTGGTTATATCTCCCCCAAACACACCAAGCCCTCTGGTACGTTGGTTATATCACCTCCAAACACACCAAGCCCTCTGGTATATTGTTATATATCTCCCCCAAACACACCAAGCCCTCTGGTATATTGTTATATATCTCCTCCAAACACACCAAGCCCTCTGGTACATTGTTATATATCTCCTCCAAACACACCAAGCCCTCTGGTACATTGTTATATATCTCCTCCAAACACACCAAGCCCTCTGGTACATTGTTATATATCTCCTCCAAACACACCAAGCCCTCTGGTACATTGTTATATATCTCCTCCAAACACACCAAGCCCTCTGGTACATTGGTTATATCTCCTCCAAACACACCAAGCCCTCTGGTACATTGGTTATATCTCCCCCAAACACACCAAGCCCTCTGGTACGTTGGTTATATCTCCTCCAAACACACCAAGCCCTCTGGTACGTTGGTTATATCACCTCCAAACACACCAAGCCCTCTGGTACGTTGTTATATCACCTCCAAACACACCAAGCCCTCTGGTACGTTGGTTATATCACCTCCAAACACACCAAGCCCTCTGGTACATTGTTTTATATCTCCTCCAAACACACCAAGCCCTCTGGTACGTTGGTTATATCACCTCCAAACACACCAAGCCCTCTGGTACGTTGGTTATATCACCTCCAAACACACCAAGCCCTCTGGTACGTTGTTATATCACCTCCAAACACACCAAGCCCTCTGGTACGTTGGTTATATCACCTCCAAACACACCAAGCCCTCTGGTACGTTGGTTATATCACCTCCAAACACACCAAGGTGTCATGACCTGTTTTATAAAGGTGTTGTGAATGTCTTATGTACACCCGAGATCGCCCAACACTCATAGTCCAACCGTATACCCATAGACTCACTGGAAATTCATGCTCCACATTTTTGTGTGTGTTTGTCTATACCCGCCCATAAAATCAAAGACTATCCTCAGTCACACATAATTAAAGCATCTAAACATCCTCCTTTCTTCAGTGGTCTGAGTAATTAGCGGATATCTTTATTTCTCTGTAAATGAATACAGTACTGCAGTAACATAGAGTTGTGTGGAGCTGTGTGGAGCAACATATGACACAGCAGATAACAGATAGGCATAATGAAGCCTGTTAGGTTGTTTCTGCTCCTCTCCTCCCACTCCTGATCAGCTCAACCCCACAGGGGGGTCAGGAGAGAGGGAAGGAGAGAAGGGCTAGAGAGAGAGGGGCGGAGAGAGGGATATGGAGAGAAGACTAGAGGGAGAGCGATGGAGAGAGAGAGAAGGAGAGAGGACTAGAGAGAGAGGAGTGGAGAGCGGGAAGGAGAGAGGGCTATAGAGAGCGAGAGAAGGAGAGAGGGCTAGAGAGGGAAGGAGAGAGGGAAAGAGAGAGGGGTGGTGAAAGAGTGATATGGAAAACAGAAAAGACAGAGAAATGAGAGATGAGAGAGATGGAGAGAGAGGGAGGAAAGGAGAGAGAGGGAGGAAAGGAGAGAGAGGGAGGAAAGAAGAGAGAGTAATTGCTTGCTGTTTGGGGTTTTAGGCTGGGTTTCTGTACAGCACTTTGATATATCAGCTGATGTAAGAAGGGCTATATAAATACATTTGATTTGATTTGATTTGAAAGGAGAGAGAGGGAGGAAAGGAGAGAGAGGAATAGAGAGAAGGAGAGAGATGGAGAGAGCGTGGGAGTGAGGAGAGAGAGGAGAGAGATGGAGAGAGCGTGGGAGTGAGGAGAGAGAAGGAGAGAGCTGGAGAGAGCGTGGGAGTGAGGAGAGAGAGAAGGAGAGAGCTGGAGAGAGGGTGGGAGTGAGGAGAGAGAGGAGAGAGCTGGAGAGAGGGTGGGAGTGAGGAGAGCACTGCAGT
This sequence comes from Salmo salar, assembly GCF_965601325.2. Lineage (NCBI taxonomy): Eukaryota > Metazoa > Chordata > Actinopteri > Salmoniformes > Salmonidae > Salmo > Salmo salar. The sequence goes on along the minus strand of NC_138308.1, from coordinate 33,485,332 downwards.
GGATCGAAAAACACCTCTGTGTGTCACAGCTATTTTACACGCGGCATGCAGAGGGTTACATAACACAACAGAGATTAAAGACTTCTGAATGCCAAGAAAACAAGTACTAAAGGGTTACCCTCCTATATCTTTCTCTCATAGAACAGAACAGTACAGTGACCCTATTAAACAGAAAAGTACATTGGCAACTCTTCCGCAGTATTCAGCACTGCCAAAATACAAGTATCCTGTTTTTCAACCAGTCGCAATAGAACACAATAATATTTGAGTGATCAATATCGATGTTCGAAAATGTCCCTGAATATTGTTACTTTAGTACCTTTATAAAGCTGCCAGGGTTTTGTTCCATCCTCTCCTCTACCTATCAAGACACTGACAATATGAAGAACCTTTTAGAAAATGGCCCACAGATGATCACAGTTCATTGTAACAGTATATGAGGTTTAAGCTCTGATTGCAAAGATGTTTCAAACACACAAGTCCCTGTTTTTCTCCCTGGGTTTATTCTAGTTGTTCATACTTAGAAATCCCATTCCTTTATCCGTACCACTTTCTGGAGTCCACCAGAAATACGGTATTATAATGCATTTATCAGTCTTTTCTATGGGCAGTCAGAAGAATATAGAACTCTAAAAGAACATTTTCATAGTTCCGATTTCCATTCCATTCTGTTGCCAAAGTTCTCCTCTACAATTCAAGGCTCTCTCCACACAAACATTCTGAGCAAACAGCAATCTTACTTTGAGCCTGAGATAGATGGCAGGGACAGGGAGACAGGGAGAGAGGAGTTGATTATTATGCCATGAAGCATTGCATCTCTTTATCGCTGAAGACACTGCAATTTTATAACACGTTGAATAAAACATGAACTACTGCTGTCTCGCTAATTACATTTTCTTAATCTGTTAAAGACGTTTTGGTTAAGTTTGTGTTATTCTGTTTCTGTTTCTCTCTCTTGTGCCTGTCTGTCTGTATCTCTCTCTCTTTCACTCTCTCTCTCTCTCTCTCTCTCTCTCTCTCTCTCTCTCTCTCTCTCTCTCGCTCTCCCTCTCCCTCTCCCTCTCCCTCCCTTCTCTCTCTCTCTCTCTCTCACAGAATGATGCCAATTCCATGGAGGAAATTAAAATGTTTATCCGGAATGAAGTATTGCGGTTGTTTGAAGGTACAGCTGTTACGTCTGAATCCCAACTTGTTGTCGACCCAATTTATCCTTCAGGGGGTCCCTTTGTTTTCTCCTCTCTTTTAAGGATTTCAGGATTTCTAAATCGGGGGGGAAATCTAAATTGGATATTGTTGCCTTAGTTCTTCAGGAAGTAAAAGAGTCCCAAGTAAGAGAATAGTTCATGCTGGGTGAAGGTATTTTATTGTTCTGCCACTGTGTTGTGATATTGAATGGCAGTGTGGTATGCAAGCCTCGGTTTAGTACATATCCTAACTAACTAATGAGCTACTGTATCACCTATTCTACCGTTTTATGTTTTCTGATACAGAATTTCAATTTGAGAGCTTGGGCCTGTAAGGTTCTGTCTGAGTTATGGACATGTCGTTGTTCTGTTCAATGTTTTCTACCTATATAGTAGTCTAAATAGCCCAATTCATGTTGTTAAATTCAAAATAATCAAATATTGCTGACACCATTCAAACCAATGAGGGTTTGCAACTTTAAAGCCAATTATCTCGGAATCATCTTTTTGCAAATAGAACCTTCTAGTCACAAGCTCTTGAATTGTCTATCACTTGCAGAGAGTGTTGGTATATTATCAAATCAAATCAAACGTTATTAGTCACATGCGCCGAATACAACAAACAGGTGTAGACCTTACAGTGAAATGCTTACTTAACCAACAATGCAGTTTAAAAAAATACGTATAAGAATAATAAATAAAAGTAACAAGTAATTAAAGAGCAGCAGTAAAATAACAATAGCGAGAATATATTCAGGGGGGTACCGGTACAGAGTCAATGTGCGGGGACACCGGTTAGTTGAGGTAATATGTACATGTAGGCAGAGTTATTAAAGTGACTATGCATAGATGATAACAACAGAGAGTAGCAGTGGTGTAAAAGAGTGGGAGGGGGGGGCAATGCAAATAGTCTGGGTAGCCATTTGATTAGATGTTCAGAAGTCTTATGGCTTGGGGGTAGAAGCTGTTTAGAAGCCTCTTGGACCTAGACTTGGCCCTCCGGTCCCGCTTGCCGTGCGGTAGCAGAGTGAACAGTCTATGAATAGGCTGGCTGGAGTCTTTGACAATTGTTAGGGCCTGGTATGTACTGGGTCGTTCGCACTAACCTCTGAAGTGCCTTGCAGTCGGAGGTCGAGCAGTTGCCATACCAGGCAGTGATGCAACCAGTCAGGATGCTCTCGATGGTGCAGCTGTAGAACCTTTGGAGCATCTGAGGACCCATGCCAAATCTTTTCAGTCTCCTGAGGGGGAATAGGTTTTGTCGTGCCCTCTTCACGACTGTCTTGGTGTGCTTGGACCATGTTAGTTTGTTGGTGATGTGGATACCAAGGAACTTGAAGCTCTCAACCTGCTCCACTACAGCCCCGTCGATGTGAATTGGGGCGTGCTCGGTCCTCTTTTTCCTGTAGTCCACAATCATCTCCTTTGTCTTGATCACGTTGAGGGAGAGGTTGTTGTCCTGGCACCACACGGCCAGGTCTCTGACCGCCTCCCTATAGGCTGTCTCATCGTTGTCGGTGATCAGGCCTACCACTGTTGTGTCATTGGCAAACTTAATGCTGGTGTTGGAGCAGTGCCTGGCCGTGCAGTTATGAGTGAACAGGGAGTACAGGAGGGGATGAGCACGCACCCCTGAGGGGCCCCTGTGTTGAGGATCAGCGTGGCGGATGTGTCGTTACCTATCCTTCCCACGTGGGGCCAGCCCGTCAGGAAGTCCACAATCCAGTTGCAGAGGGAGATGTTTAGTCCCAGGGTCCGTAGCTTATTGATGAGCTTCGAGGGCACTATGGTGTTGAACGCTGAGCTGTAGTCAATGAATAGCATTCTCACATAGGTGTTCCTTTTGTCTAGGTGGGAAGGGACAGTGTGGAGTGCAATAGAGATTGCATCATCTGTGGATCTGTTGGGGCGGTGTGCAAATTGGAGTGGGTTTAGGATTTCTGGGATAATGGTGTTGATGTGAGCCATGACCAGCCTTTCAAAGCACTTCATGGCTACAGATGTGAGTGCTATGGGTCGGTAGTCATTTAGGCAGGTTACCTTAGTGTTCTTGGGCACAGGCACTATGGTGGTCTGCTTAAAACATGTTGGTATTACAGACTCGGACAGGGAGAGGTTGAAAAGTGGTGCAGTGAAGACACTTGCCAGTTGGTCAGTGTATGCTCACAGTACACGTCCTGGTAATCCGTCTGGCCCCATGGCCTTGTGAATGTTGACCTGTTTAAAGGTCTTACACACATCGCCTGCAGAGAGCGTGATGACACAGTCTTCCAGAACAGCTGGTGCTCTCATGCATGTTTCAGTGTTATTTGCCTCGAAGTGAGCATAGAAGTAGTTTAGCTCATCTGGTAGGCTCGTCTCACTGGGCAACTCTCGGCTGTGCTTCACTTTGTAATCTGTAATGGTTTGCAAGCCCTCCACATCCGACGAGCATCAGAGCCAGTGTAGTACGATTCGATCTTTGTCCTGTATTGACTCTTTGCCTGTTTGATGATTCGTCAGAGAGCATAGCGGGATTTATTATGAGCTTCCAGATTAGAGTCCCGCTCCTTGAAAGTGGCAGCTCTAGCCTTTAGCTCAGTGCGGATGTTGCCTGTAATCCATGGCTTCTGGTTGGGGTATGTACGTACGGTCACTGTGGGGACGACGTCGTCAATGCACTTATTGATGAAGCCAATGACTGATGGGGTGTTTTCCTCAATTCCATCGGAGGAATCCCAGAACATATTCCAGTCTGTGCTAGCAAAACAGTCCTGTAGCTTAGCGTCTGCTTCATCTGACCACTTTTTTATTGATCTAGTCACTGGTGCTTCCTGCTTTAATTTTTGCTTGTAGGCAGGAATCAGGAGGATAGAATTATGGTCAGATTTGCCAAATGGAGGGCGAGGGAGAGCTTTGTATGCGTCTCTGTGTGTGGAATAAATGTTGGAAAACGGATTCAAGTTTCCATGCGTTGAAGTCGCCGGCTATTAGGAGCGCTGCCTCTGGGTGAGCATTTTCTTGTTTGCTAATGGCGGAATACAGCTCCTTCGATGCTGTCTTAGTGCCAGCCTCAGTCTGTGGTGGTATGTAAACAGCTACAAAAAATACACATGAAAACTCTCTAGGTAGATTGTGTGGTCTACAGCTTATCATGAGATACACTACCCTAGGCGAGCAATAGCTCGAGACTTCCTTAGATATCGTGCACCAGCTGTTATTTATAACCTGCCAGCTGTATGTTGACAGTGTCGTCGTTCAGCCACGACTCCGTGAAGCATAAGATATTACAGTTTTGAATGTCCCGTTGGTAGTTTAATCTTTCGCGTAGGTCATCTATTTTATTCTCCAAAAATTGCACGTTTGCTAGCAGAATCGAAGGAAGTGGAGGTTTATTCGATTGCCTACGAATTCTCAGAAGGCAGCCCGCCCTCTGGCCCCTTTTTCTCTGCCTCTTCTTCACGCAAATCACGGGAATCTGGGCCTGTTCCCGAGAAGCAGTATATCGTTCACGTCGGGCTCGTCAGACTCGTTAATAAAGGAAAAAAAGATTCTGCCAGTCCGTGGTGAATAATCACGGTCCTGATGTCCAGAAGTTATTTTTCGGTCATAAGAGACAGTAGCGGCAACATTATGTACAAAATAAGTACAAAAATAAGTTACAAACAACGCAAATAAACGAACAAAAAAACACAATCGGTTGAGGACACGTAAAACGCCAGCCTTCTTCCCCGACACCATTGTTACAATGATACAGAATGTGAATTGTCTATTACTTGTAGAGAGTGTTGGTATTATTATGATACAGAATGTGAATTGTCTATTACTTGCAGACATTGTTGGTATTATTGTAATACAGAATTTTTATGTCACTCACCAGAGAGACTATCAAGCCATGCCATGCAGAAGACGCCGGCAGCCATTTTAGCGGCGCAGGTTCGACAGGGTTCTCCCGGTCCCCCTGGCAATGACGGATCCCCAGGGCCTCCAGGGGAAGAAGGCCCCCCCGGCCCTCAAGGTAAGAACCACAGGCTGCTAAAACCACTGGAGACAAAGTAATGCTCCTCCACACTCTGTCTCACACCAGCATAATAGATCTACATCTGAATAGAATATAATAAAATAAGTTCTGTTCTACTCTACTCTACTCTACTCTACTCTGTTATTTTCTCTTCTCTTTATACCCTTCTCTTCAATTGTCATCTTTTCTGCTCTACCCTAATCTGCTCTGCTCTACTCTACTCTGCTCTACTCTACTGTGCTCTACTCTATTCTACTCTATTCTGTTCTATTCTACTCTATTCTGTTCTACTCTACTCTACTCTATTCTATTCTACTCTATTCTTCTTTTCTCTTGTTTTTCTTTTATACTATTCTTCTATTTTCATCTCATCTGCTCTGCTCTGCTCTATTCTACTCTACTCTGCTCTGCTCTACTCTACTGTGCTCTACTCTACTGTGCTCTACTCTACTGTGCTCTACCTCTACTCTACTCTACTCTACTCCACTCTACTCCACTCCTCTCCTCTCCCTCTCCTCTTCTCTCCACTCCACTCTCCCATTCCTCTCTACTCCTCTCCACTTCTCTCCACTCCTATTCTCTCCTCCCTTCTCCTCTCCACTCCTCTCTACCACCTCTCTCCATTCCTCTCCACTCCTGTCCACTTCTCTCCACTCCTCTCTTCTCCACTCCACTCCTATCTTCTCCTCTCCACTCCTCTCTACCACCCCTCTCCTCTCCACTCCTCTCTACTCTGACCACATCTGCTACACTATAACCTGACCTGAAGTAATACATAACAGCCTTTAATACAGGTCCAAGCTACTTTTTGAATGAAGGGAAGTTGTGTATGTGTGCAGGTGTATTCACAGGTTATTACTGAGTTTGGTGGTGTACGTTAGCTCACCTGAGTACCTGCCTTCAAGCCAGTAGCAGGGGAGCTCAGGTCACTGAGTTGAAACAAAAATGATCTTACAGTCTAAATTGAATAAACAATGTAGCTTCCAATACCCAAAGGCCCTGTAGTTATGTGTTGTGATGGAGACAGAAGGAAGAGAAAAGTACTACTCTTTTAGGGAAGATGTGTTGCTGAAACGAGAGAGTGAGGAGAATTGGAAAATATACTTGCTTTCTTTCAGAGGTTGTTTGTGTGGACGTCTGGGGGACTCAATGAAAGTGAATGGACACTTCTGTGTTGTAAGGATTCGTAGGTATTTCTCTCCTGCTAGCCAGATATATCAATACAGACTGAAGGGATGAGATGGAGAGACGTGGGGGAAGGGAAGGAGGAGTGTGGTGCTGTTGGTGAACAACATAGCTGAGCCGTCTCTCTCTCTCTCTTTCTTTTTGTCTTTCTTTTTTTCTCTCTCTCTCTCTCTCTCTCTCTCTCTCTCGCTCTTTCTCTCTGTGATAATATGAAGACAAATGAAGAATTGGGCGGAGAATAAGAGAAAGTAATATCAGTTTGGACAGGAAAGAGCACCACGATTGATACCTCACTCCCCTCAACTCCACGAAAAACAAAGCTCTGGTAAAATGTAAAAGGAAAGGTGCGAGGGAGAGAGGGTGGAGAGTGGACATCCTTTATCAAACCCTGGGCAACTCTCTGACTGCTCAGCTCACACAAACAACCTCCTTCATCAATAACGACTCTGACTGCTCAGCTCACACAAACACACTCCTACATCAATAACAATTTGATTTGCTACCTCTATAAGACATTGAATAGAATTACCTAGCAAGCTGCGCCCACTGTGCAGTCTCTTATAGGTCCTCTTGTAAGAGCCATGCAGGTTCTAGTGATGAATTATACTGCTAAACATATAGGGGCTTTGTGGTTCCATGTAGATCCCGTTTCAGAGCAATGTTTATAAAGAGAGTCATCGATTGAACCCTTTTTGGTTCAATATAGTACCATCTCTTCTAGCAGTGCCATGTGTCCTATGGTGACAGGGCAAATAAAATGCCATGGAATGTGTTGGTCCTTATGTCTTAGAGCAGGGGTGGGCAGCTCCAGTCCTCCAGGGCCTGATTGGTGTCACATGTTTTCTCCATCCCTAAAAAACACAGCTGATTAATCAACTTGCATTCTAACCGGAGGATCATGATTAGGTGATTATTGGAGTCAGGTGTGTTAGCGGGAGCAAAAACTGTGACACCAATCAGGCCCTCGAGGACTGGAATTGCCCACCCCTACTTAGAGCAGGGGCATCTAGCTACCTCACAGTGTTCCGTTTATCTAACTACCAGTGTTAACGTTGATACAGTATAACTGACTACGAGTATGATAATATGCGGCTGTCAACAATTACAATGTAACTACCAAGTGAATGTATTTAATCTACTGTGTCTAGACCATGTTTCCCAAACTTGGTCCTGGGGACAACAAGGGGGCATGTTTTGGTTTATGCCCTAGAACTACACAGCTGATTCTAATATTCAACTCATCATAAAGCTTTGATTATTTGAATCAGCTGTGTAGTGCTAGGGCACCAAAACGTGCCCCCCCTTATGGTCCCTAGGACCCAGTTTGGGAAACGCTGGTCTGGGCTAATCGTATTCATCATATTAAGTAACAACTGACCTGTTTCTATTGCTTTAATGGTTTTCCCTGTTTGATTTGATATGCTTCAATGTCCTGTCTGTTGATTTGATATGTTTCAATGTCCTGTCTGTTTGATTTGATATGTTTCAATGTCCTGTCTGTTTGATTTGATATGCTTCAATGTCCTGTCTGTTTGATTTGATATGCTTCACTGTCCTGTCTGTTTGATTTGATATGCTTCAATGTCCTGTCTGTTTGATTTGATATGCTTCAATGTCCTGTCTGTTTGATTTGATATGCTTCAATGTCCTGTCTGTTGATTTGATAGGCTTCAATGTCCTGTCTGTTTGATTTGATATGCTTCAATGTCCTGTCTGTTGATTTGATATGCTTCAATGTCCTGTCTGTTGATTTGATATGCTTCAATCTCCTGTCTGTTTGATTTGATATGCTTCAATGTCCTGTCTGTGTATTTGATATGCTTCAATGTCCTGTCTGTTTTATTTGATATGCTTCAATGTCCTGTCTGTTTATTTGATATGCTTCAATGTCCTGTCTGTTTGATTTGATATGCTTCAATGTCCTGTCTGTTGATTTGATATGCTTCAATGTCCTGTCTGTTTATTTGATATGCTTCTATGTCCTGTCTGTTTATTTGATATGCTTCAATGTCCTGTCTGTTGATTTGATATGCTTCAATGTTCTGTCTGTTGATTTGATATGCTTCAATGTCCTGTCTGTTTGATTTGATATGCTTCAATGTCCTGTCTGTTGATTTGATATGCTTCATTGTCCTGTCTGTTGATTTGATATGCTTCAATGTTCTGTATTTTTATTTGATATGCTTCTATGTCCTGTCTGTTGATTTGAAATGCTTCACTGTCCTGTCTGTTTTATTTGATATGCTTCAATGCCCTGTCTGTTTGATTTGATATAATTCAATGTCCTGTCTGTTTATTTGATATGCTTCAATGTCCTGTCTGTTTGATTTGATATGCTTCAATGTCCTGTCTGTTTGATTTGATATGCTTCAATGTCCTGTCTGTTTGATTTGATATGCTTCAATGTCCTGTCTGTTTGATTTGATATGCTTCAATGTCCTGTCTGTTTGATTTGATATGCTTCAATGTCCTGTCTGTTTGATTTGATATGCTTCAATGTCCTGTCTGTTTGATTTGATATGCTTCAATGTCCTGTCTGTTTGATTTGATATGCTTCAATGTCCTGTCTGTTTGATTTGATATGCTTCAATGTCCTGTCTGTAGATTTGATATGCTTCAATGTCCTGTCTGTTGATTTGATATGCTTCAATGTCCTGTCTGTTTGATTTGATATGCTTCAATGTCCTGTCTGTTTGATTTGATATGCTTCAATGTCCTGTCTGTTGATTTGATATGCTTCAATGTCCTGTCTGTTGATTTGATATGCTTCAATGTCCTGTCTGTTGATTTGATATGCTTCAATGTCCTGTCTGTTGATTTGATATGCTTCTATGTCCTGTCTGTTTATTTGATATGCTTCAATGTCCTGTCTGTTGATTTGATATGCTTCAATGTCCTGTCTGTTGATTTGATATGCTTCAATGTCCTGTCTGTTTGATTTGATATTCTTCAATGTCCTGTCTGTTTATTTGATATGCTTCAATGTCCTGTCTGTTGATTTGATATGTTTCAATGTCCTGTCTGTTGATTTGATATGCTTCAATGTCCTGTCTGTTTGATTTGATATGCTTCAATGTCCTGTCTGTTTGATTTGATATGCTTCAATGTCCTGTCTGTTGATTTGATATGCTTCAATGTCCTGTCTGTTTGATTTGATATGCTTCAAAGTGGTTCTAATCAAAATGCAGCTTCTTCTTGTAACGGCTGTCTATGGAAGAAGTGGACCAAAATGTGGCGGAGTTAGGGTTCGTCATATTTAATGTCACGAACACTATGCATTTACAAAAACAACAAAAACTGACAGCCAACACAGTCCTGTCAGGTGCAACCACATTGACAAGCACAATTACCCACGAAACACAAAGGAAACGTAGGCAACTTATGTGTGACTCCCAATCAACCACAACCCTCTACAGCTGTGCTTGATTGGAAGTCACACGGCCAAAATCAATGAAACAATAAAAAACACACACTCCCTTCTGCCACGTCCTGACCCAACTACACCCTCTACTGGTCAGGACGTGACACTTCTTTACTAATAATTATTTGTTGGGAAAATCAAGAGGAAAATGTTTGTCTCTTGGGGTAAATCAGAAAGAAATTCAACAACTTTTTAATTCTGCCGTTGTTGACTTGTGCCTCCTCTCCTCCATGTGGCTTTGGGAGAGAGAGAGAGAGAGAGAGGGAGGGAGAGAGAGTGAGGGAGAGAGAGAGAGAGAGAGAGAGAGGTAGGTAGAGAGGGAGAGAGGTAGGTAGAGAGGGAGAGAGAGAGAGAGAGGGAGAGAGAGAGGGAGAGAGAGAGGGAGAGAGAGAGGGAGAGAATGACGGAGAGAGTGAGGGAGGGAGAGAGGGAGTTTGGGCTAATATTTTCTCATTATGTCTGTCATCCTCCACTGGAGAGCATCTCTCCTCTGGAATATCCAATTTGACTTCCTCTCAAATGTGCCAAAATGAAGAGTTTATGAAGAAAAATAACCCCTCTGCTGGATTCACACTCTCTTCTTGACTCATGGATTTGATATGACTTGGGGCTATGATCTGTCAAACTATTGAAGTACATCCATAGACATAGATCCATGGATACAGGTTCCAAATGATGTTCATTGTGGGGATGGGGGATTAGGGGGTTTGTAGATGTTCTTACATAACTTTGTCACTGTTTGATGTTATCATTATTGGGTCATCTTTGCCATTTATTTCAAATTTTTTGACTTATGTCATTATTTTTATTGACCTCTGTCACTGCGTTTTTAACTTTCATTGTATTTTCTAAGATATTATTGGCTTTCTTCCCATACACATGTACCATATTCAAGATTTAGAAATCCGTCATGCTTGTTTTACGTTGACATTTATTTGGCCGGTTTGCCATATTACGATTGTGTATTACACCTTGCCATTCATCTTGGGTTTGTTCATTGTTTTGTTTTGTTTTGTTTTATCTAATGTATTCGATGCACTAAGCATTTGCGCCTACTATTTCAGAGAGAGTAAAAAACACATAAAAGCTAATAAAAGGAATACAGTCAGTAGCCAGTAGGTATGAATGCATTGATTGTATTGTAAAGCCATGAGGCAGGTGTGGATGCTTAGTGAATCAGCCACTAAGTACAGTCTACAGTTCCCTTTCCAGCATCTAGGCAGTTTCTTAATCACTGTCATTTACACAGCAGTGTCCCCCTGGCTCTCTGTGCTGCTTTCTGTTGGTCAATGAAGCTGGGAAACACAATGCTGCTTGTCAATATATCTGATGGATGTCGGTCCCCTCAGTGGATCAATACTTCATGTCCTCTTCATTTCCCGTGGGCCTATGCAGTGGTTTGATGTTTTAAAGGTGAAATCTGGGATTTGTACAGCAATTTTTTTTTTTACTTTTAAATTAATAATATATAGCCATTGATTCCTAAAGAATATAAGTTATGAATGCCTCATGAGCTTAGTAGAACTGTCTTACACTGTCAGTGTAATTGTAAACAAACACTGTATAGCTTCAAAATGTGGTTAAAACGATCATTTTGATCTCCTGGATGGTCAGTTCTTGCATCCATAGCTCCGTCTATGAATTTAAGAGTGGTTACATTTATTCAGCCACATCTCTCAGCTGTTATACCAACAAAAGTGGTGGGGCTGGAGCGGCCGCATTGTTGTTGTTTGAATTACGGACTACAGCTTTAAGGTACAGTGCTATTCTTTCCCATGGAATGCTACAGTATGCCAGCTCCCTGAGTGAGGGTTGGAGGTGCCGTGCGTGTTTGAAAGGAGACTCATCATAGTCTGCTCTGTGTGGAATGTCTCTCACCAGGAATCCATTTTAGGAAATTCACAAGCCTTTTCTCTCTGAGATGTTCTCTGTCTTGTAAACAGCAGCAGCAGAATATTTCACAGTTTCCCCTTTGGGCTTGGCTGGACGGCAGTGTACACACTGCTTAATACTTCTCTCAGTCAGTGTTTCTGATTGCTTCCCAACTCTGGACCTGAGACTCAGTTACTTTAAGGTACATTTTGGGGGGAAATGGTGTGCGTCCCAAATGGCATCCTATTCCCTATATAGTGCACCACTTTTGACCAGAGCACTATCAAAAGTAGTTCACTATATAGGGAATATGGGTGCCATTTTGGAGGCAGACCCTGTCTCCCTCCCTCCAACCAACCAACCAACCAACCAACCAACCAACCAGCTCTCATGTTCTGGGGCTCAATTACTTTAAGATGCCTCTTGGATAAAGCCCTCCTCTAGCTCCTCAGCCCCTCTCACCTTTTGATATTGTTTGTGATCTACATTTGCTATTGCAGTGCTGTTGTTCTGTAGACTAGTTCTCCTATTCTCTCCAGTGCTTGTCATATTATCAACCTGTCTGCATGGAGAGATGACAGTTGCATTTGTGTACTGTAAGTGTTTGTGAATTTGAATGAGAAAAGAGTACAAAAGGATACTAACTCGCTTGCCAGCCTCGGGAATATGCTTTCATTTCTCTGGCCTGCTTGGCCGGCCTCTGTCCTGCTGCATAATGTGCATGAGCTTGTTTTTACTGTGTTAAGAATGGTCTGTTCAGAATGTAAAATGTAATAATGTATTCAGTATGTCTAGTTATTCATTCCCCATCCCTTTGAAAGGACTTGAAGTAGACAGGGTTTGAGGGTGTAAGTGGTTGGATGGCTTTTAGTTGGTTAAGGAGTTAGAATTGCTTGTTCAATTCATTACATTTTGGGGTCTACCTTTTTAAAGTGTGATGTGAAATTCAAGGCAGTGGAAGGAGCTACAGTACCACTTATAGAGGCATTTACATTACCACTTCTTCTAAACGGACCAAACGCTTTTCATGAAATACTGACAGAAGGTTCAGGAAGTCAACTTCATTCCTTTCAATAAGGTTTCATGCTGATTCTTCTCAGAGCAAGCTTCTTCGTCAGAGCACTTGCCATCAGTTTGTTGATATTAAATGATTGTTTCTCTCTTCCTATTTCTCTATTAAGAACGTCATTGATCACACAGTGAACACCTTGTGTTGTTAATCCTCCTTCAGGAGAATCTCTGTTTGACTCCTGACTTTGACCCTCTTTGATTAAAACTGCGTTTGCATTCCAAATGGCATCCTATTCCTTTTATATTGCACTACTGTTGGCCATAGGGCTCTGGTCAAAACTAGTGTTCTACTGTTGGCCATAGGGCTCTGGTCAAAACTAGTGTTCTACTGTTGCCCATAGGGCTCTGGTCAAAACCAGTGTTCTACTGTTGGCCATAGGGCTCTGGTCAAAACTAGTGTTCTACTGTTGGCCATAGGGCTCTGGTCAAAACTAGTGTTCTACTGTTGGCCATAGGGCTCTGGTCAAAACTAGTGTTCTACTGTTGGCCATAGGGCTCTGGTCAAAACTAGTGTTCTACTGTTGGCCATAGGGCTCTGGTCAAAACTAGTGTTCTACTGTTGGCCATAGGGCTCTGGTCAAAACTAGTGTTCTACTGTTGCCCATAGGGCTCTGGTCAAAACTAGTGTTCTACTGTTGCCCATAGGGCTCTGGTCAAAACCAGTGTTCTACTGTTGGCCATAGGGCTCTGGTCAAAACTAGTGTTCTACTGTTGGCCATATGGCTCTGGTCAAAACTAGTGTTCTACTGTTGGCCATAGGGCTCTGGTCAAAACTAGTGTTCTACTGTTGGCCACAGGGCTCTGGTCAAAACCAGTGTTCTACTGTTGGCCATAGGGCTCTGGTCAAAACTAGTGTTCTACTGTTGGCCACAGGGCTCTGGTCAAAACTAGTGTTCTACTGTTGGCCATAGGGCTCTGGTCAAAACTAGTGTTCTACTGTTGGCCATAGGGCTCTGGTCAAAACTAGTGTTCTACTGTTGGCCACAGGGCTCTGGTCAAAACTAGTGTTCTACTGTTGGCCATAGGGCTCTGGTCAAAACTAGTGTTCTACTGTTGGCCACAGGGCTCTGGTCAAAACCAGTGTTCTACTTCTGGGAATACGGTGCCATCTGGGATGCAGACAGCATCTTTGCTCTGTTTTGAATTCTTCAGAGACTCTCGCTTGCAGTCAGGCAGGCAGCTCTCTTGCTGTCAGAAACACACACACACACACACACATGCACACACATCCAACACACACACACACACACACACACATCCAACACACACACACACACACGTCCAACACACAGACACACACACACACACACACACCACACACATCCAACACAGCCTCCGTTGGCTCGGTGTGATGATGCATGTTTTGACAGCATGCCAGAAGACAGATGATGTATCTCAAATTGCACCCTATTCACTATATAGTGCACTACTTTTGACCAGTACTCATAGGGCTCTAGTCAGAAATAGTGCACTATGTAGGAGAATAGGGTGTCATTTGGGATTTAGGGAGTGTATTATTATTTAATGACCTGGGATTTCTTTCTGAGCAACATATTTCTACATAAACTGCAACTGCTGTAGTAGTGGATACACCTCACATTAACAGTTACAGTAACTACCGTAGTAGTGGGTACACCTCACATGAACAGTTACAGTAACTACCGTAGTAGTGGGTACACCTCACATGAACAGTTACAGTAACTACCGTAGTAGTGGATACACCTCACATTAACAGTTACAGTAACTACCGTAGTAGTGGATACACCTCACATTAACAGTTACAGTAACTACCGTAGTAGTGGGTACACCTCACATGAACAGTTACAGTAACTACCGTAGTAGTGGATACACCTCACATGAACAGTTACAGTAACTACCGTAGTAGTGGATACACCTCACATGAACAGTTACAGTAACTACCGTAGTAGTGGGTACACCTCACATGAACAGTTACAGTAACTACCGTAGTAGTGGATACACCTCACATGAACAGTTACAGTAACTACCGTAGTAGTGGGTACACCTCACATGAACAGTTACAGTAACTACCGTAGTAGTGGATACACCTCACATGAACAGTTACAGTAACTACCGTAGTAGTGGGTACACCTCACATGAACAGTTACAGTAACTACCGTAGTAGTGGATACACCTCACATGAACAGTTACAGTAACTACCGTAGTAGTGGGTACACCTCACATGAACAGTTACAGTAACTACCGTAGTAGTGGATACACCTCACATGAACAGTTACAGTAACTACCGTAGTAGTGGGTACACCTCACATGAACAGTTACAGTAACTACCGTAGTAGTGGATACACCTCACATGAACAGTTACAGTAACTACCGTAGTAGTGGGTACACCTCACATGAACAGTTACAGTAACTACCGTAGTAGTGGATACACCTCACATGAACAGTTACAGTAACTACCGTAGTAGTGGGTACACCTCACATGAACAGTTACAGTAACTACCGTAGTAGTGGATACACCTCACATGAACAGTTACAGTAACTACCGTAGTAGTGGATACACCTCACATGAACAGTTACAGTAACTACCGTAGTAGTGGGTACACCTCACATGAACAGTTACAGTAACTACCGTAGTAGTGGATACACCTCACATGAACAGTTACAGTAACTACTGTAGTAGTGGATACACCTCACATGAACAGTTACAGTAACTACCGTAGTAGTGGATACACCTCACATGAACAGTTACAGTACTCAGATCTCCTTACATCAGTTGCCTTGATGAAATAGGCCATTGGTCTTCCTGGAAACCACATAGAGAGGAGTTGAAGGCCGTCCACAGTGTTGAGACTATTGTGTTGCTGTGATGTTGACAGGGACAGTACAGTATTGAGAGAGAGAAGAAGCACTGTTGGTACCAGATGTACACTAGAATATTCAGGCTGCATAGGGTGGACATGAGATGACTTATTCTCCACTTCATGCTAAACCACTCGTCACAAATTCTTTATGCATAAACACCATGGGATTCATCTACCTCTGGTCTTGTTTTCCAATACCCTGGTCCCAGATCTGTCCATCTCGTTGTATAGCCAACTGGCATGGTGCTATGTTTGGCATGACAATGACCATAACAGTTGGCAAGGCAACATAAACTGATCTGGAACCAGGCTACCTGTTGCCCTCCTATGGCTGGGAGTCCAGTCCAGTCTGCTGTCTTTGGCTGGGAGTCCAGTCCAGTCTGGTCATTGTCTTGTGTTTCTTTCCAGGGTACAGAGGTCAGAAAGGAGAGAGGGGTGAGCTAGGTCTGGGGATACCAGGAGCTCCAGGTCTGGCAGGTCCACCAGGTAACAGCTAGACACCACACACACGCACGCACGCACGCACGCACGCACGCACACCCACACGCACGTGCACGCACACGCACACGCACACGCACACACACACACACACACACACACACACACACACACACACACACACACACACACACTGCTTTGAAGAACTGGTGAGATTATGCTAAGCCCTATAGCCATTGAAGAGCAAGAAGGAAAATGGAATGTAAACCTGCAGCAACCATTCCATCATTGTGTTTAGTATGAAGTTATTTCATATTTACACATGGAACTGATGCTTTATGAAAGGGGAAAATACCAGTATACCATCATTGTACGGCTTTAGTTGTAGAATCCTACACTTACTTTGGGTAAAACTTTATTTCTTGAACCCTCCGTTATAAACTTGTTGTCCTCAGGGCCCCATCGAAAATGAGACCATGGTCTCAATGGGCTCCCCTGATTAAATAAAAGTAAAACATTCATTCAAATAAAAAGCTGACTGTTTATAACCTCTGTTATGTCATGCTTATGGCAGCGTTATGTCATGGTTATGACAGTGTTATGTCATATTTATGGCAGTTATGTCATGGTTATGACAGTGTAATGTCATGTTTATGACAGTTATGTCATGGTTATGACAGTGTCATGTAGCCCTTATGAAGGAGGGTTCAAGTAAAGTGTAACCGCCAGCTCTAACATGGACAACAGTTCATCATGAGGTCGTTTGATGTTTTCCGATTAAAAACATGAGTAATTAGTAAGCCAACAGAACTAATGAGCAGAGTTACTCATAATGACTTGCTCTCTTACAGAGGTACCAACAGAACTAATGAGCAGAGTTACTCATAATGACTTGCTCTCTTACAGAGGTACCAAGCTGACACAAAACAATTAGTATATCATCCCTGATAGGGCGGTTATAAAAGAAACATGCACTTGAATCTCTTATTTCCGTTTTATCAACTCTCTCACTATTCAGCGTGATCTCAGAGAGATTCTTCTCTGCCGGGAGCGAAGCAGTAAAATCTTTCATTCTGATCTTTTTGTGCAGAACATTAACTTTTTATTCTGATCTGTATTGAGGAGGGTTTGTGTGTAAAGTATGCATGAACGTGGGTGTTTTCATCTCCTTTTTAAGAGTTGCAGTTAGGCACATGAAAGCAGTTTTGTTAGCTGACTAGATAATACTGTTCCCAGTAATACTGTTCCTCTGATAACATCCTGTTTTCCTTCATGGTTTATTTGATTGATTAAACAATCACCCAATGGTTGCGTCCAAATAATCTCTACTTCCTCCTGAAGTTCACTACTCCCCACAAATGTGAAATTGTTTTTGTCTGCAGGTGAACCTGGAAGCAGTATCCAGGGGCCACCGGGCCCTTCAGGTCCCCAGGGACCTCATGGTAAATGTGATCCCAGTGACTGTCTCCATCCATCCTCTCACTCCAGACGGAACGGCTAGGGGCCCCCCTCAACTGATAGGGGACCCTTCAACGAATAAGGGCCCTCTCAATAGCTAGGACCCAGGGGCCCCCTCCACCCATCCAGCCTCCATCTCTCTACAGCAGTCAACCATAGACACAGGAGCCGGGCGTGTGGAGCCTGATCACTCAGACAGCTCATATCAGACAGACACTATCGTCCTTGTGGTCAGTTTTACATTGAAAACACTCATCCTCTGTTATTGCTTTACATGGGAAAGACTCACAACCAGAAATAGATACAATAACAATGGTGTAGGATGAAATTTCCCATAGACGCTGATCTTGGGTCAGTTTTGCATTTTCCCCACTAATTGTTAAGATTAGCATTGGGGGAGGGTAAGCTGTTCCTAGATCTGTACCTAAGGGAAACTTCACCCTGGAGCGCTCGGCTTTTGGTTTTCTTATGACCATAGAAGCATTGAAATGCAATTATTTGTTACTTTACGTTGATGGTTATTCTATTCATTTTAAATGTGTCACAGTCCATTATTATTGTCATTATAGCTATGATGATCATATGAAGTACTGTTTCATTTATTTATTGTTTTCACAACTCCCCTGCTGTGACCTGATGCATTCCATATTAATTCACATTAAGTCTTTCGAGGCAGTAAATTAATTTGTTTCTTTAAATAATACTGTCAGGAGAAAACATTTTCTCAATGATTTGTCAATGCTTGTTTATGGGGATAGCTATGCACACGTTTGGTCTCATTTGATATTTTCGTTATGTGTGTGTGAGCTGGTAAACAGGCAGTCTGAAATGTGAGTGTTTGTGTATGACTAATCAATATTCTTAGTGTGAACTGTTTATGCATACCAAAGTGAAGGAGGTTCATATAACATGAATATATTTATGAATATATATTTCATATATTAATATATATTTCATCAATGAAAGGGATATTTGTGAAACGTATTAGATTGAAGCTAGCTACATGATTTGATCCAGTTACATAACATAATGAATATCTTGTAGTGTAATTCATTACTAGAGCTTTGCTCATAAATTTTATAAAGTTTTGAGAATGCTAAATATTCTGTGTTTCAAAACCTACCAGTCAGATATATTGCATGATACTGTTGTAATTGTAAAGGGATGGTCTTGTATCAAAACAGAATACTGGGTTCCTCTCTCGTCACACCCTACACTCTAGGTACTTTATGTCAGGCGTTACTCACTGAGATCTCTCCACATACTATACACCTCAACATGTAGTGTTCATAACAGACTAATTGAGTAGCCTGCTAGATTGGGTTCTGAGTTCTGATATTATTCAACAGGTAACATCGCCTGACTGTTGCCATATCTCAAGACAACCAGCACAACATGATCAAGGGTAAAACACTAGCTTAATGCCAACTGAATGTAGTTTGTGAAGGCTTGGTCAAGTTGACATTTCTTCCATGTACAGTTTATGTGTAAGTGTGTATATTATGCTAATGTCGTATCACCTCACGTTCACATGAAGTTAGCCGCGAAGACTTCAATGTAGATTTCTTGCAGTCATACATATGGCTAACATGAAGTAGGACAGTTTCCCTTTATCCATGGTCTTGTCTCCAAAGAGGGCAGACAAATACATGTCAAATACTACAGCGATTGATTGAAATTGCCCAGTACAATGAAACCAATAGAATATGGTATGATTGGAGATGTTGTTACATCGCTGCTCTTTTGGCAACATGGTCTCATTAGAATATGTCCAAAAAATTGTGCCATTTAACCACGTTCTGTGGACGTATTACTAATTCGTCACTAAGTTAGACGTCATGATGACATATTAGCTACTTATATGTCACTAAGTTAGACATCACTTATAATGACATATTAGTTACTTATATGTCACTATAATGTCTGCTTATGGGGTCAGATTCATGATGTGAGTCAGCTTTTATTGTTTACATGGAGAGTATACAGCTGATTCCTCCATCAGAACTGTGTGTACATCAGTCTACATGGAGAGTATACAGCTGATTCCTCCATCAGAACTGTGTGTACATCAGTCTACGTGGGAGTATACAGCTGATTCCTCCATCAGAACTGTGTGTACATCAGTCTACATGGAGAGTACACAGCTGATTCCTCCATCAGAACTGTGTACATCAGTCTACATGGAGAGTATACAGCTGATTCCTCCATCAGAACTGTGTACATCAGTCTACGTGGGAGTATACAGCTGATTCCTCCATCAGAACTGTGTGTACATCAGTCTACATGGAGAGTATACAGCTGATTCCTCCATCAGAACTGTGTGTACATCAGTCTACGTGGGAGTATACAGCTGATTCCTCCATCAGAACTGTGTGTACATCAGTCTACATGGGTGCTATGTGTATATTTAGATTTTGAAGCCATAAGAGGTGATCTTTCTTATCTAATAACAACACTGCAATATTTTACTTCTGAGTTTTCTTTCTTTGTTTTCTTGGTGGGTCTTTACTTGAACTCTTATTTTCTGAAAGTGTTTTTATTTTTATTTTTACCATATCTGTACATTACTGCTCAGATACGTATTTCTCCCTCAACTCTTCGACCATGTAGCATTGTTTGTCACTGTATACATATATATTATGTTGCTGTGTCTTAGACTGGAGGTTTTTATATTTTATTTGTTGTGTGTCTGATTGGAAAGTAATAAGCTAAGAATCAAGGACATTCATTAAATATCTATGTGTTCTTTCTTCACAAATGTTATCAGAGTGCTCTCTCTGTCACTCAGGCCTCAATTCAATCAAACATGCACTTAGGTGTTTAATTTTGCCCCAGTGACCTAAAACCGTACCTTTTTGTGAAAAGTCACGGTAAAAACAGCCGGTAGACTGTCGTCATAGAGATCGATAAGATGTGTGTTTCCAGACACATTCAGTAGTTAAACAAAGGTACTATTCAATAACTCTATTATTGTCGTCTCCTAAACCCGACCCTAGGCAGTACTGGATACAATGCGTCTGGGAGACTAATACTAATGTATGTTTGATTGGATATGTACCCTCAAAGGCAATGATTTAAGTTGGAGAAAGTACGTGGGTGGAGATGACACTTTGTGATGTTTAAAATGTCTCTTTTGCCTTCTTTTATCGGTCTAAGGCACTGCATCACAGTGCTTGAGGCGTCACTACAGACCCGGGTTTGATCCCAGGCTGTGTCACAGCCGACCGTGACCGGGAGACCCGTGAGGCGGCGCACAATTTGGCCCAGCGTTTTCTCTGACACATTGGTGGGGCTGGCTTCCGGGTTAAGCGAGCAGTGTGTCAAGAAGCAGTGCAGCTTGGCCGGGTCGTGTTTCGGAGGACGCATGGCTCTAGACCTTCGCCTCTCCCGAGTCCATACCAGATTTGCAGTGAAGTGATGGGACAAGCCTGTAACTACCAATTGGATATGATGAAATTGGGGTTAAAAAGGGGTAAAAAATTCAAAACAATGTCACACTACTGCGCTCCAATTTCTTTGAGTTGGAGATTTTCTCTTAGTATTTCAGAGCATCAAATTGATTGAGGTTCTTTGAAGATGGCTTGGTGACAGTGGAGGCTGCTGAGGGGAAAACGGCTCATAATAATGGCTGGAACAGAACATATGTAATGGCATCAAACACATGGAAACCATGGAAACCATGTGTTTAATGTATTTGATACCATTCCGCTCCAGCCATTACTATGAGACCGTCCTCCCCAATTAAGTTGCCACCAACCTCCTGTGCTTGGTTATATGTATGGCTCAGGTCATTTTATGTCAATGAGGTAACTGCATATTCAACCCTTTGACTTTTACAGAAGACATTAGCTAATTGGTTAACAACATTGAGGCATTTCTTTATTTCCATGTCACACTGTTACTGCTTGCTCGTTTTGTTGGCATCTCAACGTGAACATTTTATGTGGCTAAATGATACTACCGGAAGTAAGACACAAAGGCTGCGTTTACTCAGGAAGCCCAATTCGGATTCTTTTGCCCAATTATTGGCAAAAGATCTGATTGGTCAAGAGACCAATATTACAGCAAAAGATCAGAATTGGCTGCCTGTGTAAACACAGCCATAGGCAGAATGTCACAGAATATGGTGAGCTGCTTCTCGTGTCCTTACTTCATTTGTGAGTGGACAGGGCCCTCTAGTGTTCATTTGAAGATTGTTTGCTATATTGATTAACATTTTATTTAAAATAATGAATCATCTGATGTGTTGTATTAACTTGTGCTAATTTCCACATTCCAACACCCGTCCTTAGATGAATGATGATGGCTTGACGTGGTTAGTTTGTTAGCCTTGAAACCAAGCTGAGATGTACCCTTTCACCATTGTGGATTCCAGGCTAGTAGTATGTTTTGCTGTGTGTGTTTTCAGAGCAAACTCTCTTGAAGGAGATCGCTTAAAGATCCAATGCAGCTGTTTTTATCTAAATATCAAATCATTTTTGGGTAATTAAGTACCTTACTGGGATTGTTTTCAATTAAAATGGTCAAAAAGAAACAAAATAGCTTTTTAGCAAAGAGACATTTCTCAAGGAATAATTTTGCTAGGACTGTCTGGGAGCGGTGATGTCATCGTGCAGGCCAAAACTCCATCCCATCTTCTCAAACAGCTCTTACACTAAAAGTACAATTTCACAGTATTATTCCAACCTCACAGTTTAAAAAAAAAATAATAATAATAATTATATATATTTATATATTTATATCAGGTTTTTGACTGCAGTGGGCCTTTAAGTCATGGTCATGAATGTTTTTCCTCTTGTTATGTTGAGTTGCAGAAGCATGTTGTAGTAGATGTTGTCATTTTAAAAAGAAATCAGCTTCAATGTTTACCCATTGAAGTAAATAGGTCAAGACAGTCATGAATGTTGTTTTTCCTCTTGTAACATCCAAGATGACTGCCTTCGTATTGAAGCTGAAGTATCAGTACATTGTTGTACACTTTAAAAGCAGCTTCCAGTCTCAATACAAGTCCATTTATACTCTGAAAGGTTGCCATGAGTTCTAGGTTCACCTGATTGTCTGCTTCACTATGGGTTCACCTCTAGGTTCACCTGATTGTCTGCTTCACTATGGGTTCACCTCTAGGTTCACCTGATTGTCTGCTTCACTATGGGTTCACCTCTAGGTTCACCTGATTGTCTGCTTCACTATGGGTTCACCTCTAGGTTCACCTGATTGTCTGCTTCACTATGGGTTCACCTAATTTATTCTGTTTTCCCTGCTATTTGTCCATGGCATTCCCTGAATGATAATGAACAATCTGTCCATACCATAGTAGTAAAGCAAGGGGCCCTAGTTACCATGGCTGCTGCTGTGTAGCAGGGCTTATGAAAGGGATAGAAACAGAACAGCTCTACTAGCACTACCTACAGTACCTAGGTTGGGGTCAATCCCATGACAATGCTCTCATTTCAGGAAGTAAACTGAAATGGATTTCAATGACAAGAAATGTTATTTGTTTACTTCCTGAACTGGGTGAATTTAAATGGGATTAGCCCCAACCCTGCTACCTAACCTTGTTGCCTTCGGGAAAACACCTCTACGGTGTCCATATTAGGACAGTCTCAGTCTCATCAGGAGGTGTGTCTGTCCTAATATGGACACCATACAAACACTTCAAAAGCTTCATACAGAGAAGTTTGTTCAACTCAACAACCGATTCATTTTCACTGTTCTATTATCTCCATGGTCTTCTGAACTTGTCAGTCAACACTTTGTGGAGAAGAAGACCACTCCATGTATTTAGTATTTTCTTTTAACAGCGTGTTTTATCTCATTATCTTGGTAATTTATGTACTTTGTTATTTGTGTTTGAGTGTGATAATTGTTATTTTAATTTGATGGTCTACCTCATCTGAGGCTATACGGCTATGCCATACACATACTAGTTTAGCCGGCGTGATGTTACACTCTGGCCGTACCACTATCCTACTACACTGCTACTTTAAAGCTAACGGTTTAAATTCACCTCAAGACTGAAATGCTAAACGTAATGGATAGAAAATGGTGTTCACTATAGGCCTATTGAATTGGTGCCAAGCTAGTCATCTTTTCTTGATCATTTTTGAAAGCCTATACTTAGAAGTTGTGAACCACTGTTTGACCATATAGTAGAGGTTGTACAGCAATTTTAAGTGTAATATTTTTCCAACAATTCTTTTGACTTTACAGCATTCTGTGAAAACCCTGTTGATTTTACACTCTGATTACCGATACCTGCCTTAAATCTGTACGACAATAATTTCTTACATTTCATGTGTTTTATTTGCTTATAATGACCTACTCAGATTACACATTGGTGTGTCACTATCAAAATGTGAATAAAATACGATATCTTGCTGATGTGAAGTTTCTGCTTTCTTGGTGCTCCTTATGCTATATCGATAAAGAGACGGAGAAAAGTATAATTGGTGATTTGGATGATATTGTCATCACATATTTCTAGAAAGGTAGAATTTACTGAATATTTCTATTCATGATCAATTCCTTAATTAACTGTCACATGTTTGCGTTATATGAAACTATGTTTTGAATACCAGCTTGTCTATTATTTATGTCAATAAACTGATTCAAGAGCTTTTAAGATAATTTTTTATATTCACTTCATCAAGGTTATGTTTTCTGAGAAGATAATGCTTATTCTGAGTATTCCAGCAGTACATTTGAGTACAATGTTTAAAAAACTTCCTGAGAGTTGGAAATATATTTAAAACTGACCGCGGCATAGCTTTATTTGGAGTGAACAAAGTCACAGAAAAAAACACTTTTGAGAATTTATTTGAAATTTCTAGATCCTCCTCCTAGATATTTGTACAAACTGTGATGTCACCCTCAAATAGTATCATCATCATATAATAAAATAGAAACAACTGACTTACTTTTCTCCATCTCTCCAAAACCTGTGAGGATTTCACATAGAAATAGAATCGCATTGAAATTGCCATTCTAGTGACTTCATTTCTATGGGTGACATAGTACTCAACAGTGAACAGAATACTGTGAAGGGAATATTCCATTTATATTCAAAATAATAATCTCTCAGAATCCTCCTCACACTGTACAATGAGAACAAACCTCACATTCAATCATTAGGATAGTTCCTTTGTAGGAAATATAATTAACCACAATTGAAAACAATTTACAGAGATGCACAGCATATATGGAAGGTCAGTCAGTCAGTGGGGCTTGGTGTCAGTCCTATCTTCTATCTCTTTATTTAGATTTCTGGAAGGAAAGCAGGGGGCTGGAAATACACCAGGTACTTTCTGTACAAACTGAGATCACTGTTTTTCACCAGGTCTATCTTTGGTATTTGATATTTCAATATAGAACGTGATGATGCAGTACATTAGAAATACAAAAAAATACACTTTGGGCTAAAGGCAATCCTGGTATTGCTTTATGGTTTTACTTTATTGGGGAGGGATTAGCGTGATGTGATGTGGATGTGGATGGAGCCGCTGCTGAAATCAACATGTAGGCTATAGTATACAGCTGTTTCAGTGAGAGGAAATGAGGAAAGAGAACATACAAATACAGCCAGATGGTTAATAAGGACAGGAGTTTGTCTGGTGGTTAATAAGGACAGGAGTTTGTCTGGTGGTTATTAAGGACAGGTAGCATTTCTGGTGGTTAATAAGGACAGGTAGCATGTCTGGTGGTTAATAAGGACAGGTAGGATGTCTGGTGGTTATTAAGGACAGGTATTTGTCTGGTGGTTAATAAGGACAGGTGTTTGTCTGGTGGTTAATAAGGACAGGTAGCATGTCTGGTGGTTAATAAGGACAGGTAGCATGTCTGGTGGTTAATAAGGACAGGTGTTTGTCTGGTGGTTAATAAGGACAGGTAGCATGTCTGGTGGTTATTAAGGACAGGTAGCATGTCTGGTGGTTAATAAGGACAGGTAGCATGTCTGGTGGTTAATAAGGACAGGTGTTTGTCTGGTGGTTAATAAGGACAGGTGTTTGTCTGGTGGTTAATAAGGACAGGTGTTTTTCTGGTGGTTATTAAGGACAGGTGTTTGTCTGGTGGTTAATAAGGACAGGTGTTTGTCTGGTGGTTAATAAGGACAGGTGTTTGTCTGGTGGTTATTAAGGACAGGTGTTTGTCTGGTGGTTGTTAAGGACAGGTGTTTTGTCTGGTGGTTGTTAAGGACAGGTGTTTTGTCTGGTGGTTGTTAAGGACAGGTAATGGTCTGGTGATTATTAAGGACAGGTGGTTTGGTGGTTAAGGACAGGTGTTTGTCTGGTGGGTATTAAGGACATTAGGTTTACAGGGACAGTGGAATAAAAACAAATAGATATTGTCTTCAAAACAATCATATCTTAAAATAGAGCACCCTTTTCTGAAAACAACCAAAGAAAATAAGAAAATCTGTCATGTAAAAAACTGTTACACATCCAAACAGGTTCAGGATTATTATTGTTTGGCAACAAAATACTTAATTTTGTTTCGCATTTGTGGAAGTGGAAGACTCCTTCATATCCGAAAGAGATCTGGCTAGCACAGAACATTCTCACAAAACACTGCAGATACGTTAGAATGGGCCACTTTACAGCAACAGCCTTCAGAGTAGAGAAGCTGTGAGAATGTTGTGTGCTCCCAGGGTTGGAGTGGGAGAGCTGTCCATCTGCCATCTTAGTCTCTGTCTCTACCCCTCTCTGGGTGTAGGGCAGTGGAAGCTGGTGAAGGGAGGATGGGTCATAGTGATGGCTGTAATGGAATAAATGGAACAGAATCCAAGGTGTTTGAAACTGTTCCATTCATTCCATTACAGCCATTACATCCAGTCCTCAGATTTAAAGCGACACCAACCTCCACTGGGTGGTGGCTCTAGGTTCTAGTTCCCTCCGGGCCCTTGATGCTGGTGTCAATGTCCCCTGGTCTGAGGTTGCAGGACGATGGGTCGCAGTAGCCGTTGGGGCCAGCATTACCAGGAGGCCCAGGTACACCAGCCTGGCCAGGAACACCTGGAGGTCCTCTCTCGCCATCACGTCCCTCCTGCCCATAACCAGGCTTTCCGGGCTCACCTGTGGAGGTAGAAGAGTTAGAGAAGAGTTAGCTAGACCATCTTGCACCAAAGTAGAAAGTCCAGAACCTCAAAGACTCAAGACTAGAACCTCAAAGACTCAAAACTAGAACATTCTAGAGACTCTAAGACCAAAGGCGAGATCAATAAGGCTTCTGTTTGTGGCGAACATGTTGCCAGAGTAACAATTACAGTTGAATGAACATTCCAAAATGTTACTGTGAAACATCAAACAGCTACTTTTTTTAAAGGATTACTGTAACTTTTTAGCGACAATATTCAAACTGAAATTACTTAGCTATTCCTACTAAATATTGTATAAAGTCTACATGGCCACTTGATTATTTTTTAGAAAGCAGTTTAGACCTGAAACAGACACTTATGTTCTCAGACCTTTTGCTAATGACAGCGAACGGTTGCGGCCAAACACAAACCAAATGGAATACAGTATGTTAGCAAACTCTTTCCTTGTTCAACGCACCTCAAGACTAGAATATCTACAACCTCCAAGACCAAGACTAGGATATCTACAACCTCCAAGACCAAGACTAGAACATTTAAAACCTCCAAGACCAAGAATAGAACATCTAATACCGCCAAGACCAAAACATTCCAGAAAATGTGTACATTTTACGTTTTAGTCATTTAGCAAACGCTCTTATCCAGAGTGACTTACAATTAGTGCATTAAGATAGCTAGGTGAGACAACAACACATCTCAATCATATCAAGTACATTTTCCCTTAAAAAAGTATTTTTTTTAGCCAAGTCAGTGCTATTAAGAAAATACAACCTCCAAGACCAAGACTAGAATATCTACAACCTCCAAGACCAAGACTAGAATATCTACAACCTCCAGGACCAAGACTAGAATATCTACAACCTCCAGGACCAAGACTAGAGTATCTACAACCTGACAAGACCAAGACTAGAATATCTACAACCTCCAAGACCAAGACTAGAATATCTACAACCTGACAAGACCAAGACTAGAATATCTACAACCTCCAGGACCAAGACTAGAATATCTACAACCTCCAAGACCAAGACCAGAATATCTACAACCTGACAAGACCAAGACTAGAATATCTACAACCTCCAAGACCAAGACTATAATATCTACAACCTCCAAGACCAAGACTAGAATATCTACAACCTCCAAGACCAAGACTAGAATATCTACAACCTCCAAGACCAAGACTAGAACATGTAGAAACTCCAAGACCAAGACTAGAATATCTACGACCTCCAAGACCAAGACTAGAATATCTACAACCTGACAAGACCAAGACTAGAATATCTACAACCTCCAAGACCAAGACTAGAATATATACAACCTGACAAGACCAAGACTAGAATATCTACAAACTCCAGGACCAAGACTAGAATATCTACGACCTCCAAGACCAAGACTAGAATATCTACAACCTCCAAGTCCAAGACTAGAATATCTACAACCTCCAAGACCAAGACTAGAATATCTACAACCTCCAAGACCAAGACTAGAATATTTAAAACCTGACAAGACCAAGACTAGAATATCTACAACCTCCAAGACCAAGACTAGAATATCTACAACCTCCAAGACAACGACTAGAATATGTAGAAACTCCAAGACCAAGACTAGAATATCTACAACCTCCAGGACCAAGACTAGAATATATACAACCTGACAAGACCAAGACTAGAATATCTACAACCTCCAAGACCAAGACTAGAATATCTACAACCTCCAAGACCAAGACTAGAGTATCTACAACCTGACAAGACCAAGACTAGAATATTTACAACCTCCAAGACCAAGACTAGAGTATCTACAACCTCCAAGACCAAGACTAGAATATCTACAACCTCCAAGACCAAGACTAGAATATGTAGAAACTCAAAGACCAAGACTAGAATATATACAACCTCCAGGACCAAGACTAGAATATCTACAACCTGACAAGACCAAGACTAGAATATCTACAACCTCCAGGACCAAGACTAGAATATCTACAACCTCCAAGACCAAGACTAGAATATTTACAACCTCCAAGACCAAAACTAGAATATCTACAACCTCCAGGACCAAGACTAGCATATCTACAACCTGACAAGACCAAGACTAGAATATCTACAACCTGACAAGACCAAGACTAGAATATCTACAACCTCCAAGACCAAGACTAGAATATCTACAACCTCCAGGACCAAGACTAGAATATCTACAACCTGACAAGTCCAATACTAGAATATCTACAACCTGACAAGACCAAGACTAGAATATCTACAACCTGACAAGACCAAGACTAGAATATCTACAACCTGACAAGACAAAGACTAGAATATCTACAACCTACAAGACCAAGACTAGAATATCTACAACCTGACAAGACCAAGACTAGAACATCTACAACCTCCAGGACCAAGACTAGAATATCTACAACCTCCAAGACCAAGACTAGAATATTTACAACCTCCAAGACCAAAACTAGAATATCTACAACCTCCAGGACCAAGACTAGCATATCTACAACCTGACAAGACCAAGACTAGAATATCTACAACCTGACAAGACCAAGACTAGAATATCTACAACCTCCAAGACCAAGACTAGAATATCTACAACCTCCAGGACCAAGACTAGAATATCTACAACCTGACAAGTCCAAGACTAGAATATCTACAACCTGACAAGACCAAGACTAGAATATCTACAACCTGACAAGACCAAGACTAGAATATCTACAACCTGACAAGACAAAGACTAGAATATCTACAACCTACAAGACCAAGACTAGAATATCTACAACCTGACAAGACCAAGACTAGAACATCTACAACCTCCAGGACCAAGACTAGAATATCTACAACCTGACAAGACCAAGACTAAGATTAGAACATAAAGAAAAAGTAAGCTACTGATGGTTCGCTTCTCCATGGCGATCAAGGATGATGTCACTCACCTGGTAGACCGGGAGGTCCTGGCTGGCCCTTGGCCCCTCGCACCGTGGGACCTCGGTCTCCTCTGTCGCCCATTTCACCTGCACCACACAGCATGTTAATTACAAGGGTTATTCGAAAACTCTTTGGGTACGTGAGCTGAATTTTGCTTTCACATTTTCAAATAACAGTAACATTACAAATCCTCTCCCCACCTTTGGGTCCTTTGAGTCCTAGAAGTCCTGGAGGTCCTTTGAGGCCAGGCAGTCCTCTTGCTCCAGCCTGCCCAGGGAAGCCACTGTCCCCTGGGGGTCCGGCAGGACCAGGGGGCCCTGGCTTACCAGGCAGGCCCGCTGCTCCAGACTCCGGCCTCCTTAGACTGGCAGCCAACTGGGCTAGCTGCTCTGTTGGAGCAAGAGGAAAGGGAATGATGAGCAAACAATTCATCAATCAAATGTATTAAAGGCCCAGTGCAGTCCAAAATTGGATTTTCCTTTGTTTTATATATATTTCCACACTTTAATGTTGTACTGTGAAATTGTGAAAATTAGGATAATTCCCTTTTAGTGTAGGAGCTGTTTGAAAAGACCGCCTGAAATTTCTGCCTCTTTTGGTGGGATGGAGTTTTGGCCTGCCTGGTGACATTACCAGGTGGTAAATCAGTTAATAGACCAATAAGAAAGAGAGTTCCAAACCTCTTTGCCATAACAGCTAGTTTTCAGTTTTACCCTCCCCACTCAGACCACTCCCAGACAGTGTTAGCAAAATTCTTGCTTGAGAAATGTCTCTTTGCTAAATAGCTATTTTTGTTTATTTTTGACCATTTCAATTTAAAACAATCACAGTAAGGTACTCAATTGTTTCCCCAGAAATGATTTGATATTGAGATAAAAATGGCTGCATTGGAACTTTAATGAAGGCCTTTTTATAAACGTTATAAAAATTGTAGTCCTCCCTTCTTATTCTTACACATTCAAGTCTGTCTCAGTAAATTGAGCAGAGTGAAAATAATTGGAAAACATTCAACTCTACGGGATTGGTGTCCCTAAACCAGGACAGTTGTTGCTCAATATGCGATAATGTGACTAGAAAACATTGTATACAACAGCCAACTTTCCGGGACATAGACATGTCTTATACGGGCAGAAAGCTTAAATTATTGTTAACTAACTGCAGTGTCCAATTTACAGTAGCTATTACACACAAAGCATACTATGGTTTGAGGATAGTGCACAACAAAACACTTTTATCACGGCTGGTGGTTTGATACATTCACCTCTGAAGGTAAATAATGTACTTACATTCAGTAATCTTGCTCTGATTTGTCATCCTGAGGGTCCCAGAGATAAAATGTAGTGTCGTTTTTTTATATTCAAATGTAGCAACTGGGTTCTATAGTTTGACCCCACTGCTGTCTCTGGCTCCACACCCACCCTGGTCGGCCATCTAGATCCATCATGATCTAGATCCATCATGTATGACATTCCTGGGAGTGTTAAACTTGCATTTTTTATTACCATAGCATTTTTGTATGTTCTCTATAGTTATGTACTTGAAAATGTATAAATTGATCAATTCGGCACATTTGGGCAAACTCCTGGCAGACTTGATGCAAAATATTGTGTAGTGAGGTAATTGTTCTCTGGATCAGTCTGAAACTTTGCACACACACTGCTGCCATCTTGTGGACAGAATCTAAATTACACCTAGGATCCTACCTTAATGTATGGCCTTTCTCTTGCATTTCAAAGATGAAAATAAATAGAAAATGCATGTTTTTTTATTGTATTATCTTTTACCACATCTAATGTGTTATATTCTCCTACATTAATTTCACATTTCCACACACGTTAAAGTGTTTCCTTTCAAATGGTATCAAGAATATGCATATCCTTGCTTCAGGTCTTGAGCTACAGGCAGTTAGATTTGGGTATGTCATTTTAGGCGGAAATTTAAAAAAGGGTACGATCCTTAAGAAACTGAAAAATATATATGTGTATTTATGGTGCCAAGAGTTCAACATAAAACTCCTAAGGTTTTTGGCTATGGTATTTTACACTCCAAATTCCAGTCTTTGTTTTTCTGCTTTTAGCAAAAGTGCAGGTCCTCTGGAGGTGAAATACATTTTTCAGCACATTGGGTATAAAATAGTAACGAGTTTGGGAGGAGAGTAGTGGTAGTGGAAGGAGGGGGTGGGATACAGTAAGAGGAGGGCCCAGGGAGAGAGACAAAAAAAACAGGCTGCAACTTCAGCATTTCTGGGGTTCAGGAGTCTGTTATCCATCAAACTAACAAAGGTTGAAGCGTATTTATGATGGGTTTTTTTTCTGCTTCCCTCTCTTCAAACTGTCAAGCCAGATAGGCTATATCCCCCAAACTCAACTCTGGACCACAAAGCCAGTTCGACTGCATTTTTTCATTGTTCCCCTCTAAACCAGGACTGATTTAGACCTGGGACACTAGCTGTGTGCAATTCATTATTAGGTAGGACAGAAAAGCAGCATGTTCCGGACCTCATAGGGTAAGAGTTGAGTACCCCTGGTCTATAGTACACACAATGAGGGTGGGGATAATACAGAGTGCTGATACTTAAAGGTAGAGTGGGATACACTGATTTAAAAGACACTGAAGGAATGACAGTGTGCAATATTCTTACCTTGCATAACTCTCATGCAGACTTGTCTGATGTGTTGATCGCTTGGTTCTTTACCCTGAAGGATAACATAACAAAAGGTTTATGATGAGAAAACAGCTTTAATAAACATAGATTTAGCTTCTCATGTTAGTTTAGCTTCTGAAATGCATTTTGTAAGCCCTAATTGTGTTATGCTGGATACACTGGAAAACTGTTGTCCATGGCCTAAGGTCCAGGAGGAGGGAAAGGCCTAGAAGTAAGTTAGTACATTTGTAAGTATGTATGTAAATAAGTTAGTATGTAAGTAACTAAGTATGTAAGTAAGTATGAGAGTATGTAAGTAAGTACGTATGTAAGTAAGTGAGTTTGTAGGTATATAAGTAAGCAAGTAAGTTAATTAGTAAGTAAGCATGTAAGTATTTAAGTATGTAAGTGGGTAAGTAGGTAAGTATGTCAGTACATAAGTAAGTAATTAAGTAAGTATGTAATTCATTAAGTAAGTAAGCAAGCAAGTAAGCAAGTAAGTAAGTATGTGAGTAAGTAGGTATGTAAGCAATTAAGGAAGTAAGTATTTAGTAAGTTAGTAAGTAAGTATGTAAGTAAGCAAGTAAGCAAGTAAGTTACTATGTAAGTAAGTATGTAAGTTAATAAGTTTAAGTAAGTTCAGGTGTATAGTCTTCAAAGTTTTGGGTGGAGGCGGTTTGGGGGTACCTACCGCTGGTCCCTGTGACCCCCTGATTCCTGGTGCGCCCCTGTTGCCCTGCATGCCACGTGGTCCAGGAGTACCAGCTGGGCCCTCGATGCCAGGCTGCCCTCTGCTACCCTCTGGTCCTCTGTTACCAGGCTCTCCTGGGTTTCCAACCTGGAGACAGAAAGGGGAGAGACCACTGGATCAGAACAACATTACATGGGTGGTACTGAGCATGCTCAATGAAGACTTTTGAGTTTCGGGGGCGCTGGTGAGCAAGCCATGGACTAAACTAATATCTGCTTTGATCTGAAACAAGAAAACCCCGTAAGATCGTATTGCAGAGATCTCGTCCCCGGGGTGGTCTAGCACTTCCAAACTTTCCTTATTATTACTGGGCAGGTAATATAAGAACCATTGTATTTTAGGTGACAGAAGACCCTGATGTTACAGACCTGAAATGGATGACCTTGGAGATCTCCTCCTGTGGCCCCACCTTAGCTGTCTTACTCTGCTCAAAACTCACATTAGCTGAGCCTGATTCCAAATACAGTTCAGGCTTCATCTGATTTATCTCTACAGAAACTGCACAAGGAGCTCGAATGAAATGGAATTCAAATAATTGAAACAATGTCAGTCAATTAATTGTTTAAAAAAACGCAGAAAAACCCCAGAAATGTTGGTTAAACCACTTAACACTACTACTAACACACTCTATGGGTGTAGATAAACTGTCTCAAAGTTCTGTTTCTCATTTGAGACATGGAACTGCTTCTACAGTACAGAACTCACCATTCCTTTGGGTCCAGCTTCCCCTTGGTCACCCTATTATACAAATGAGAAAAACACAGATGATTAGTACAGGTGGAGTTAAAAAGTGTTGTTTAAAAGGCTCCAATGGGAGGTTGGGTTGGATGTAATGAATCCTTGCTTGAGTGGTAACTTACAACATCTCCTTTGTCTCCAGAGGTTCCCTCGGAACCTTGTTCTCCCTACACACACACACACACACACACACACACACACACACACACACACACACACACACACACACACACACACACACACACACACACACACACACACACACACACACACACACATATAAAACAAACAAATATAAATTATTTGGGGTAAAGTCACTCATCTGGATATAACAAATGCCCTGGGTAAGTTAGAAACACACGCAAAAACACGTGGAAATATTGGACTATAAATGGTGATTCTACTATATTGGACTATAAATATATTCCACTGAGCCATTTATTTTATGTTGGTATTCTTATATTTTATTATTTCTTATTGTTGTTGCATTGTCCAGAAGGAACCTGCCAGTAAGCATTTGGTCGGACAGTGTCTACCATGTGTATTCTGTACATACGACTAATACAACTTGAAACTTGAAAGGGCCCATCCACACTCTACTGGTGGAGTATCAAATTGACTTTAAGATACAGCCAAATATTGTTGTGAGAGATACACAGACATTTTAAAACATGGATTTCATACCTGCTCTCCTTTCGGTCCTCCCTCGCCAGCTTCTCCCTGAAGTTGAGGAGAAATCAGAAAATCTTTAAACTACAGTACAGTTAAACAGTTAACTAGTAATACTACTATGGCAAGTTATACAGTACAGTTAGACAGTTAGACAACAACACTAGTTATACTGCTATGTAATGCCACAGTAAGACTAGTCTTATGAATGCATGTTTCAACTTGTAACACTAGAGGTCAAAAGGATGTATTTCACAAAGTATGTGTCCTTGTCAGGTGCATATGGTAAGACTTTGCCTTTCTATTAGCTAGCAATTGAGGCTAAATTGCTGTCTTCATGACTGTACAGAACCGTGGAAAGTCCAATCAAAACTGGTGGTTTCATGAAAATGGAAAATTGTCATAAGAAGTCTGTGGAACCTGAAATGACTAAACACAAGCCACAGTGCTCTTCAGTTGAGCTTCCTCTCTATCTTTTCATCAAATATCAGGCATGCAGAACGTAAACGGTCCAGGGAGAGTTCATCCAGTGAGCAGTAGTTTGTTTAGTTGTATAATAGCAGTGTTTGTTTCCCCACCGGACGGCAGGTCTCTACAGAGGGTATAGATACCAGTCAGAATAGAGCGTCCTCTTATCTTACCCTCTCTCCCTTCACTCCGGGGAGGCCTGGGGGTCCGGGAACACCAGGAAGACCAAGATCCCCTTTAGGTCCCTACAAAACAAAGGTAGAGAGACAACAATGAGGTCAGAGGTCAACACCACACTACTGTATGTCCTGTATGACTCAGTTGGTTAGAGCAAGGTGCTGGCAGCGCCAGGATTGTGGGTTAGATTCCTGGGGCAGCTATATGTAAAATGTATGCATGCATGACTGTAAGAATAAAAGCCTCTGCTAAATGGAATACTGTATGTAAATATCTAAAACTACAGACCACTACAGCAGAAAGTAGTGGAAACCTCAGATAAGAGAGCAGAGTATGGAGACACTACGCCCACAGGCTCTTCAGTCATTAGGGCAACATATACTGGGTTAATGAACTGTTCATGAGACGGCTATATCAGGGTCGTGACTCAAAACGTGCACAAAAGAAAGAGAATTTCTAATAACCTGGCTGCAATTTTTATTTTGTAAGCTTGTGTGTGTGTGTGTGTGTGTGTGTGTGTGTCTTTGTTCTCTGTGCTGGGCACACCTTTGATTGCTGACCGTGTGTGTGAGGAATGCCATAGGAACAGAAGGCTCTTTCAGCCAGCTGGCCCTGGTCCTCATTCTCTCCTTACTGTGAAAATAGCCTCTGTGTGAGATCCTGAGATCCCATGCAGGTCTATTCACTAGGGAATTTCTCTGTAACCACAGCCAGGTCCACACTCTCTGTAACCACAGCCAGGTGGTCCACACTCTCTGTAACCACAGCCAGGTGGTCCACACTCTCTGTAACCACAGCCAGGTCCACACTCTCTGTAACCACAGCCAGGTGGTCCACACTCTCTGTAACCACAGCCAGGTGGTCCACACTCTCTGTAACCACAGCCAGGTGGTCCACACTCTTTGTAACCACAGCCAGGTGGTCCACACTCTCTGTAACCACAGCCAGGTCCACACTCTCTGTAACCACAGCCAGGTCCACACTCTCTGTAACCACAGCCAGGTCCACACTCTCTGTAACCACAGCCAGGTGGTCCACACTCTCTGTAACCACAGCCAGGTCCACACTCTCTGTAACCACAGCCAGGTCCACATTCTATGTAACCACAGCCAGGTCCACACTCTCTGTAACCACAGCCAGGTGGTCCACACTCTCTGTAACCACAGCCAGGTCCACACTCTCTGTAACCACAGCCAGGTCCACACTCTCTGTAACCACAGCCAGGTCCACACTCTCTATAACCACAGCCAGGTCCACACTCTCTGTAACCACAGCCAGGTGGTCCACACTCTCTGTAACCACAGCCAGGTGGTCCACACTCTCTGTAACCACAGCCAGGTGGTCCACACTCTCTGTAACCACAGCCAGGTGGTCCACACTCTCTGTAACCACAGCCAGGTCCACACTCTCTGTAACCACAGCCAGGTGGTCCACACACTCTGTAACCACAGCCAGGTGGTCCACACTCTCTGTAACCACAGCCAGGTGGTCCACACTCTCTGTAACCACAGCCAGGTGGTCCACACTCTCTGTAACCACTGCCAGGTGGTCCACACTCTCTGTAACCACAGCCAGGTGGTCCACACTCTCTGTAACCACAGCCAGGTCCACACTCTCTGTAACCACAGCCAGGTCCACACTCTCTGTAACCACAGCCAGGTCCACACTCTCTGTAACCACAGCCAGGTCCACACTCTATGTAACCACAGCCAGGTCCACACTCTCTGTAACCACAGCCAGGTGGTCCACACTCTCTGTAACCACAGCCAGGTCCACACTCTCTGTAACCACAGCCAGGTCCACACTCTCTGTAACCACAGCCAGGTGGTCCACACTCTCTGTAACCACAGCCAGGTGGTCCACACTCTCTGTAACCACAGCCAGGTGGTCCACACACTCTGTAACCACAGCCAGGTGGTCCACACTCTCTGTAACCACAGCCAGGTGGTCCACACACTCTGTAACCACAGCCAGGTGGTCCACACTCTCTGTAACCACAGCCAGGTGGTCCACACTCTCTGTAACCACGGCCAGGTCCACACTCTCTGTAACCACAGCCAGGTGGTCCACACTCTCTGTAACCACAGCCAGGTGGTCCACACTCTCTGTAACCACAGCCAGGTCCACACTCTGTAACCACAGCCAGGTGGTCCACACTCTCTGTAACCACTGCCAGGTGGTCCACACTCTCTGTAACCACAGCCAGGTGGTCCACACTCTCTGTAACCACAGCCAGGTCCACACTCCCCCTCTCTTTCTCTTATTTTTCTCATTCTTCATCTTCTCTTTGTTTCAGTCTCTCTCTCTCTCTCTCTCTCTCTCTCTCTCTCTCTCTCTCGCTCTTTCTATGAGAAGCATCTTGGTGTTCCAGCCTAACGTTGTCATCATTGAGTCATTGTTACAAAGTATGTTTCCTTTCATTAATCCTCATATTATACCTGGCACGAAGACACACAGCATCACACAGCAACCAGACAACAACAACAATAACAACAATAACTCACCCTGGCTCCTGGTTTGCCCGGTGGACCGCCTGGTCCTTGTTCTCCTCTGTCTCCCTAGAGAGATGTCAAAGGAAATTACAAGAGAGAAGAGGCGTGTTTTATTACACATTAACGCACGATAAATGACATTAAAATGGAACCCAGAGGGCAAACCTGGTTGCAGTGACATAACTGACATCCTTGTAACCCAATTACTACCAGTTGTAATCTGATTGTGATGGCGTCATAAAAACAGCTTTGCCTGCTGGGAAATATAATAAATGACAGGATACTCACTGGTCCGCCAATGGGTCCAATGGGTCCTAGATCTCCTGCTTTGCCTTGCTCTCCCTACACAGAGACATCACAGTGGACAGGTTGTTACTGTATGGACAACTTGAAATGCATTTTAAATGAACTTGGATTTGATTTGGACTTACTGTTTTACCAGCAGATCCCATTGTTCCAAGAAGACCTGCCTCTCCAGAACTACCCTGAAATAGAGCAACAGAAACAGACGTGTCATAATCTCTGGTGGACAGATACACGTACCATAGCATGGTATCGTAGTGTCTGTCAACAGACTGGGATGACACAACTAACCAGGAACCTTGTCCAATGTGCAGATTTTTTCATCACTGATTTGGGACATTTGGCCCATAGACTTGCAGAGAGAAGGTCAGGTTAACCAGTCAGGTCAGTGTCAGGACAGTCAGGTCAGTGTCAGGACAGTCAGGTCAATGTCAAGAAAGGCAGCTTAGTGTCAGGACAGTCAGGTCAATGTCAAGAAAGGCAGGTCAGTGTCAGGACAGTCAGGTCAGTGTCAGGACAGTCAGGTCAGTGTCAGGACAGTCAGGTCAATGTCAAGAAAGTCAGGTCAGTGTCAGGAAAGTCAGGTCAGTGTCAGGACAGTCAGGTCAGTGTCAGGACAGTCAGGCCAGGTCAGTGTCAGGACAGTCAGATCAGGTCAGTGTCAGGAAAGTCAGGTCAGTGTCAGGACAGTCAGATCAGTGTCAGGACAGTCAGGTCAGTGTCAGGACAGTCAGGTCAGTGTCAGGACAGTCAGGTCAGTGTCAGGACAGTCAGGTCAGTGTCAGGACAGTCAGGCCAGGTCAGTGTCAGGACAGTCAGGTCAGTGTCAGGACAGTCAGATCAGGTCAGTGTCAGGAAAGTCAGGTCAGTGTCAGGACAGTCAGGTCAGTGTCAGGACAGTCAGGTCAGTGTCAGGACAGTCAGGCCAGGTCAGTGTCAGGACAGTCAGATCAGGTCAGTGTCAGGACAGTCAGGCCAGGTCAGTGTCAGGACAGTCAGATCAGGTCAGTGTCAGGACAGTCAGGTCAGTGTCAGGACAGTCAGATCAGGTCAGTGTCAGGACAGTCAGGTCAGGTCAGGACAGTCAGGTCAGTGTCAGGACAGTCAGGTCAGTGTCAGGACAGTCAGATCAGGTCAGTGTCAGGACAGTCAGGTCAGTGTCAGGACAGTCAGGTCAGTGTCAGGACAGTCAGGTCAGGTCAGGTCAGGACAGTCAGATCAGTGTCAGGACAGTCAGGTCAGTGTCAGGACAGTCAGGTCAGTGTCAGAACAGGTCGGGTCAGGTCAGGACATGTCAGGTCAGGTCAGTGAGGTCAGGTCAGGTCAGGACAGTCAGGTCAGTGTCAGGACAGTCAGGTCAGTGTCAGGACAGTCAGGTCAGTGTCAGGACAGTCAGGTCAGGTCAGGACAGTCAGGTCAGTGTCAGGACAGTCAGGTCAGTGTCAGAACAGGTCAGGTCAGGTCAGGACATGTCAGGTCAGGTCAGTGAGGTCAGGTCAGGTCAGGACAGTCAGGTCAGTGTCAGGACAGTCAGGTCAGTCAGTGTCAGGACAGTCAGGTCAGGTCAGTGTCAGGACAGTCAGATCAGGTCAGGTCAGTCAGTGTCAGGACAGTCAGATCAGGTCAGGTCAGGTCAGTCAGTGTCAGGATAGTCAGGTCAGTCAGGACAGTCAGTGTCAGGACAGTCAGGTCAGGTCAGTCAGGTCAGGTCAGTCAGGTCAATGTCAGGACAGTCAGGTCAGTGTCAGGACAGTCGGGTCAGTGTAAGGACAGTCAGGTCAGTCAGATCAGTGTCAGGACAGTCAGGTCAGTGTCAGGAAAGTCAGGTCAGGTCAGGATGGTCAGGTCAGTGTCAGGACAGTCAGGTCAGTGTCAGGACAGTCAGGTCAGTGTCAGGACAGTCAGGTCAGGTCAGTGTCAGGACAGTCAGATCAGGTCAGTGTCAGGACAGTCAGGTCAGGTCAGTGTCAGGACAGGACAGTCAGGTCAGTGTCAGGACAGTCAGGTCAGGTCAGTGTCAGGACAGGACAGTCAGGTCAGAGTCAGGACAGTCAGGTCAGGTCAGTGTCAGGACAGTCAGGTCAGTGTCAGGACAGTCAGGTCAGTGTCAGGACAGTCAGGTCAGTGTCAGGACAGTCAGGTCAGGTAAGGACAGTCAGGTCAGTGTACCCATGCTCTTATCCAGCTGCAGCTCCTCATTGACATAGATTAGCTCTATTTGTCAAATGGGTTGAGTTTATTGCACATAGTAATGCATATTGGCTGTAGATTAATTGATGTAAGTGGTGCATTGTGGGTGAATTAGGAATTAGAATACTATTTTTGTATGATCTCTATGACACCTACCTTCTCTCCACCAGTTCCTTTAGAGCCAGGAGAACCAGGTAATCCCTAGAGAGGAAACACAATATTGTCAATCAAAATCAATCTACAGTAACAAGAATTATCATGTAAATACCTAGAATACATCTGACCAAACCAGTCATCCATTTATTATCCATTTCAAAGATGTTGTTGAAAACATGAAAATCTCAAATGTTTGTAAAAGAAAAAAACCTACACAATGGTGGTTGTCAATCAGAAACAATAATCTCGTGTTATTATTATTATGTTATTTCACATCAGGATTATAATACAGGAGGCAGAGGAGGTTTACACAGGCGCAACCAATCAGAACACCTGTTAGTGTGAGGTCAAAGGTCATACTTACAGGAAGTCCCTGAAGCCCCACCTCCCCAGGAGACCCAGCCTTGCCAATGGTGCCCTGTGGAGAAAGAGCGTTATCTGAGTTAAAATGAAATGTTGACATCACAATTGTAATCTTAACTTGATTTGACAACTCCTGCTGATTCCTCCGTTCAACCAGTATGAATCCCATTCTATAGCAGACTTTTCAGAATGCTGTGATCTCCATTGCCAAGCCAATAGAAATCGCTGCAGAAAAGATTCCCTGTAGACCTATGAGAGGGCACAGCACAACTAGAACGATACATCTAATCATGTTCCAGTAGATCCTGTCCATACCTTTCCACCTGGCATTCCAGGAATACCTTCACGCCCATCCACTCCTGACAAACCCTGGACATGAAAAAAGAACCACAACAATCATTCCATGACAAGTGTTAATGTTCCAAGAAGGTTCTATGGTTCTATGAATACACAACAGACAGGATATGCTTACATTTTCCACCGCCAAGACTGATTGTTTATGCTGTGATACAATAGTTACAGTAATACTTACACCCTCTCCCTTGGGCCCAGGAAGACCTGTGATTCCTCTTCCACCTTGAGATCCCTAGATAACAACACAATAGCATAAGGAACCAATCAGGGCATCAGCATTACACCATCACCACCACCCCAGACAGTGACTAAAGACAAGAATCAATTTGGCCATGTGAAACCATGGTAGGTGTATTTTTACTCTGATACCCACCTCATCACCTTTAGGACCAGACTCGCCCATCACGCCCCTCTGGCCTTGGTCACCCTAAAAAGATACAGCATCAACATATTGTAAGACAAAACCTTTTTACAGAGATGTTTAACCTGTTGGGGCTAGGGGGCAGTATTTGCACGGCCGGATAAAAAACGTACCGATTTAAACTGGTTACTACTCCTGCCCAGTAATGAGAATATGCATATAATTAGTAGATTTGGATAGAAAACACTCTAAAGTTTCTAAAACTGTTTGAATGGTGTCTGTGAGTATAACAGAACTCATATGGCAGGCCAAAACCTGAGAAGATTCCATACAGGAAGTGCCATGTCTGACAATTTGTTGTCCTTCTGTTGCATCTCTATCAAAAATACAGCATCTGTGCTGTAACGTGACACTTTCTAAGGCTCCCATTGGCTCTCAGAAGGCGCCAGAAAGTGGAATGGGGTGTCTGCTGTCTCTGGGCGAAGAACAGCAGGAGAATTTGTGAGTGGTCAGCCTGGGGACAGTGACACTGGAGATGCGCGTTCACGAGAATTCGTGCCTGGTTGCCCGGTTGGAATATTATCGCTATTTTACGAGAAAAATCGCATAAAAATTGATTTTAAACAGTGTTTGACATGCTTCTAAGTACGGTAATGGAATATTTTGAAATTTTTTGTCACGAAATGCACTCGCGCGTCACCCTTTGGATAGTGACCTGAACGCGCAAACAAAACGGAGCTATTTGAATATAACTATGGATTATTTGGAACCAAAACAACATTTGTTGTTGAAGTAGAAGTCCTGGGAGTGCATTCTGACGAAGAACAGCAAAGATTATCAAATTTTTCTAATAGTAATTCTGAGTTTAGTGAGTCCCAAACTTGGTGGGTGTCAAAATAGCTAGCCGTGATGGCCGAGCTATGTACTCAGAATATTGCAAAATGTGCTTTCGCCGAAAAGCTATTTTAAAATCTGACACCACGATTGCATAAAGGAGTTCTGTATCTATAATTCTTAAAATAATTGTTATGTATTTTGTGAACGTTTATCAGGAGTAATTTAGTAAATTCACCGGAAGTTTTCGGGGGGTATGCTAGTTCTGAACATAACATGCTAATGTAAAAAGCAGTTTTTTTATATAAATATGAACTTGATTGAACAAAACATGCATGTATTGTATAACATAATGTCCTAGGAGTGTCATCTGATGAAGATCATCAAAGGTTAGTGCTGCATTTAGCTGTGGTTTTGTTTTTTGTGACATATATGCTTGCATTGAAAATGGCTGTGTGATTATTTTGGGCAGGGTACTCTCCTGACATAATCTAATGTTTTGCTTTCGCTGTAAAGCCTTTTTGAAATCGGACAACGTGGTTAGATTAACGAGAGTCTTGTCTTTAAAATGGTGTAAAATAGTCATATGTTTGAGAAATTGAAGTTATAGCATTTTTGAGGTATTTGTATTTTGCGCCACGCGATTCCACTGGCTGTTGACTAGGGTGGGACGCAAACGTCCCACCTCGCCCAGGGAGGTTAATCATGTCCTTCATTGAGAACACAACACATAATAACATGTGAACAGTATTCCTGAAACACTAACCTTTCCAGAGGTCTAACATTAGTGAAATCATAATGAACAGGAGAAGGGGATTATGGGAGAATACTTACAGTTGATCCTTCAACCCCCTGGGGACCTGGATCTCCATCATGTCCTCGTGCTCCCTGTCACAACAACAGAGGTATATTTGCATAAAATGACAGAGAGGATGTAAACACAAGCAAATAAACATTTTTAGCGAACCAGGTTTGAAATATAATTAACTTCAAAGAGTGACTCTTACCAGTCCACCTTTGGGCCCCATCATTCCAGTGGAGCCTCTGATTCCCTGAGGACCCTGGAATCACACAACAGCAGAAAGACAAACTGTCACTAACTGTCACTATAGACAATCTGTTATATTATCACTATAGATAATCTGTTATATTATCACTATAGACAATCTGTTATATTACCACTATAGATAATCTGTTATATTATCACTATAGACAATCTG
Organism: Salmo salar; assembly: GCF_965601325.2. NCBI lineage: Eukaryota > Metazoa > Chordata > Actinopteri > Salmoniformes > Salmonidae > Salmo > Salmo salar. Next base: position 33,442,137 of record NC_138308.1, on the reverse strand, counting down.
TTATATTATCACTATAGACAATCTGTTATATTATCACTACAGACAATCTGTTATATTATCTCTATAGATAATCTGTTATATTATCACTACAGACAATCTGTTATATTATCATTATAGACAATCTGTTATATTATCACTATAAACAATCTGTTATATTATCACTACAGACAATCTGTTATATTATCACTATAGACAATCTGTTATATTATCACTATAGACAATCTGTTATATTATCACTACAGACAATCTGTTATATTATCACTACAGACAATCTGTTATATTATCTCTATAGATAATCTGTTATATTATCACTATAGACAATCTGTTATATTATCTCTATAGACAATCTGTTATATTATCTCTATAGATAATCTGTTATATTATCACTATAGATAATCTGTTATATTATCACTATAGACAATCTGTTATATTATCACTATAGACAATCTGTTATATTATCACTATAGACAATCTGTTATATTATCTCTATAGACAATCTGTTATATTATCTCTATAGATAATCTGTTATATTATCACTATAGATAATCTGTTATATTATCACTATAGACAATCTGTTATATTATCACTATAGACAATCTGTTATATTATCACTATAGACAATCTGTTATATTATCACTACAGACAATCTGTTATATTATCACTATAGACAATCTGTTATATTATCACTATAAACAATCTGTTATATTATCACTACAGACAATCTGTTATATTATCACTATAGACAATCTGTTATATTATCACTATAGACAATCTGTTATATTATCACTACAGACAATCTGTTATATTATCACTACAGACAATCTGTTATATTATCTCTATAGATAATCTGTTATATTATCACTATAGACAATCTGTTATATTATCTCTATAGACAATCTGTTATATTATCTCTATAGATAATCTGTTATATTATCACTATAGACAATCTGTTATATTATCTCTATAGACAATCTGTTATATTATCTCTATAGATAATCTGTTATATTATCACTATAGACAATCTGTTATATTATCACTACAGACAATCTGTTATATTATCACTATAGACAATCTGTTATATTATCACTACAGACAATCTGTTATATTATCACTATAGATAATCTGTTATATTATCACTACAAACAATCTGTTATATTATCACTATAGATAATCTGTTATATTATCACTACAAACAATCTGTTATATTATCACTATAGATAATCTGTTATATTATCACTACAAACAATCTGTCATATTATCACTATAGACAATCTGTTATATTATCACTACAGACAATCTGTTATATTATCACTGTAGACAATCTGTTATATTATCACTACAGACAATCTGTTATATTATCACTATAGACAATATGTTATATTATCTCTATAGACAATCTGTTATATTATCACTACAAACAATCTGTTATATTATCACTATAGATCATCTGTTATATTATCACTACAGACAATCTGTTATATTATCACTATAGACAATATGTTATATTATCTCTATAGACAATCTGTTATATTATCACTATAGATAATCTGTTATATTATCACTATAGACAATCTGTTATATTATCACTACAAACAATCTGTTATATTATCACTATAGATAATCTGTTATATTATCACTACAAACAATCTGTTATATTATCACTATAGATAATCTGTTATATTATCACTATAGACAATCTGTTATATTATCTCTATAGACAATCTGTTATATTATCACTATAGATAATCTGTTATTTTATCACTACAAACAATCTGTTATATTATCACTATAGATAATCTGTTATATTATCACTACAAACAATCTGTTATATTATCACTATAGATAATCTGTTATATTATCTCTATAGACAATCTGTTATATTATCACTACAGACAATCTGTTATATTATCACTATAGATAATCTGTTATATTATCACTACAAACAATCTGTTATATTATCACTATAGATAATCTGTTATATTATCTCTATAGATAATCTGTTATATTATCACTATAGATAATCTGTTATATTATCACTATAGATAATCTGTTATATTATCTCTATAGACAATCTGTTATATTATCACTATAGACAATCTGTTATATTATCACTATAGACAATCTGTTATATTATCTCTATAGACAATCTGTTATATTATCACTATAGATAATCTGTTATATTATCACTATAGATAATCTGTTATATTATCTCTATAGATAATCTGTTATATTATCACTATAGATAATCTGTTATATTATCTGTTAAAGGTAGGTTAATGAGAGTATCAAACCGTTGGGCCCTGGGATCCGAGGTCCCCTGTGGTTCCCTGGTCACCCTCTTCACCCTAGAGAGAGAGAGGTAACATGCAGACATCATTAAGATGAACAACTGCGTATGACAGAGACATTAAAACATAAATAGGTACATTTATAGGAGGATAGAAAGATGGATTTCAAATGTAAGCTGGTTCAAAACAAAACAACTCCCATGGACTTTAAATCAATGTTCCTACAGCCTCGTTTACTCAGATACATGACACACTTTTCAATGAAACTGACTCTACCGCTGATCACAGTGCTGTCAGCTGTCAGAGACAACATGCTTTGACTTGTGAGTGAAAAGCATGCATGTTCTACACCAGACACCCTTCAATAGAGCCACTAAGCAAGACTGAATTCTATACATGGAGAAAGTCATTTACAGTCCATGGATACATGCAGTCTTGAATCTAGACAGACAGACACTGAATGGAGTTATAGGCCACTAGGTGATGAAGTGACTTGGGTATAGAACTGAACTTATTTCCTTATATATGGATGTATGGAACCATTACAGGGCTGAGTGTGGATGTGTTAACATGGCATTCCATATCAACCATAACCCCTGCATCACTAACATGGTCTACGTCCCAAATCGCACCCTAATCCCTATAAAGTGCTCTATTTTTGACCAGGGCCCATTGGGCTGTGTTCATAAGTAGAGCACTATGTAGGGAATGAGGTGTCATTGGGGACGCATCCATGGAAATAGTTTACTTTCAGGCAACATATCACTCACAGCCTTTCAGAGATCCTATAGCAGGCAGAGATCCTATAGCAGGCAGAGATCCTATAGCAGGTAGAGATCCTATAGCAGGTAGAGATCCTATAGCAGGTAGAGATCCTATAGCAGGTAGAGATCCTATAGCAGGCAGAGATCCTATAGCAGGTAGAGATCCTATAGCAGGTAGAGATCCTATAGCAGGTAGAGATCCTATAGCAGGTAGAGATCCTATAGCAGGTAGAGATCCTATAGCAAGTAGAGATCCTATAGCAGGTAGAGATCCTATAGCAGGTCTCGAGATCCTATAGCAGGTAGAGATCCTATAGCAGGTAGAGATCCTATAGCAGGCAGAGATCCTATAGCAGGTCTCGAGATCCTATAGCAGGCAGAGATCCTATAGCAGGCAGAGATCCTATAGCAGGCAGAGATCCTATAGCAGGTCTCGAGATCCTTTAGCAGGTAGAGATCCTATAGCAGGTAGAGATCCTATAGCAGGTAGAGATCCTATAGCAGGTAGAGGTCCTATAGCAGGTAGAGATCCTATAGCAGTCAGAGATCCTATAGCAGGTAGAGATCCTATAGCAGGTAGAGATCCTATAGCAGGTAGAGATCCTATAGCAGGTAGAGATCCTATAGCAGGTAGAGATCCTATAGCAGTCAGAGATACTATAGCAGGTAGAGATACTATAGCAGGTAGAGATCTCAGGCCCTGACCGCATGGATCTCAGGCCCTGACTGGATGGATATCAGGCCCTGACTGGATGTATATCAGGTCCTGACTGGATGGATATCAGGCCCTGACTGGATGGATATCAGGCCACGACTGGATGTATCTCAGGCCCTGACTGGATGGATATCAGGCCACGACTGGATGGATATCAGGCCCTGACTGGATGTATCTCAGGCCCTGACTGGATGGATATCAGGCCACGACTGGATGGATATCAGGCCCTGACTGCATGGATATCAGGCCCTGACTGGATGGATATCAGGTCCTGACTGGATGGATATCAGGCCCTGACTGCATGGATATCAGGCCCTGACTGGATGGATATCAGGCCCTGACTGGATGTATCTCAGGCCCTGACTGGATGGATATCAGGCCACGACTGGATGGATATCAGGCCCTGACTGCATGGATATCAGGCCCTGACTGGATGTATATCAGGCCCTGACTGGATGTATATCAGGTCCTGACTGGATGGATATCAGGCCCTGACTGGATGGATATCAGGTCCTGACTGGATGGATATCAGGCCCTGACTGGATGGATATCAGGCCACGACTGGATGTATCTCAGGCCCTGACTGGATGGATATCAGGCCACGACTGGATGGATATCAGGCCCTGACTGGATGTATCTCAGGCCCTGACTGGATGGATATCAGGCCACGACTGGATGGATATCAGGCCCTGACTGCATGGATATCAGGCCCTGACTGGATGGATATCAGGTCCTGACTGGATGGATATCAGGCCCTGACTGCATGGATATCAGGCCCTGACTGGATGGATATCAGGCCCTGACTGGATGTATCTCAGGCCCTGACTGGATGGATATCAGGCCACGACTGGATGGATATCAGGCCCTGACTGCATGGATATCAGGCCCTGACTGGATGTATATCAGGCCCTGACTGGATGTATATCAGGTCCTGACTGGATGGATATCAGGTCCTGACTGGATGGATATCAGGCCCTGACTGGATGGATATCAGGCCACGACTGGATGTATCTCAGGCCCTGACTGGATGGATATCAGGCCACGACTGGATGGATATCAGGCCCTGACTGCATGGATATCAGGCCCTGACTGGATGTATATCAGGCCCTGACTGGATGTATATCAGGTCCTGACTGGATGTATATCAGGCCCTGACTGGATGTATCTCAGGCCCTGACTGGATGGATATCAGGCCACGACTGGATGGATATCAGGTCCTGACTGGATGGATATCAGGCCCTGACTGCATGGATATCAGGCCCTGACTGGATGGATATCAGGCCCTGACTGGATGTATCTCAGGCCCTGACTGGATGGATATCAGGCCACGACTGGATGGTTATCAGGCCCTGACTGCATGGATATCAGGCCCTGACTGGATGTATATCAGGCCCTGACTGGATGTATATCAGGCCCTGACTGGATGTATATCAGGTCCTGACTGGATGGATATCAGGCCCTGACTGGATGGATATCAGGTCCTGACTGGATGTATATCAGGTCCTGACTGGATGGATATCAGGTCCTGACTGGATGGATATCAGGCCCTGACTGGATGTATCTCAGGCCCTAACTGGATGGATATCAGGTCCTGACTGGATGGATATCAGGCCCTGACTGCATGGATATCAGGCCCTGACTGCATGGATATCAGGCCCTGACTGCATGGATATCTGGCCCTGACTGCATGGATATCAGGCCCTGACTGCATGGATATCAGGCCCTGACCCGATGGATATCAGGCCCTGACCCGATGGATATCAGGCCCTGACTGGATGGATATCAGGCCCTGACTGGATGGATATCAGGTCCTGACTGGATGGATATCAGGTCCTGACTGGATGGATATCAGGTCCTGACTGGATGGATATCAGGTCCTGACTGGATGGATATCAGGTCCTGACTGGATGGATATCAGGTCCTGACTGGATGGATATCAGGCCCTGACTGGATGGATATCAGGCCCTGACTGGATGGATATCAGGTCCTGACTGGATGGATACTGACAGCTAAGAAGTAGCAGTGAGAGTATTTCTTGTAAAGTCTAATCTGATTATTTTGATCAGTTGATCAGTCGAGATGTAAAGCTGATCCCATGAAGCATCACATGAAGCAAAGAGACCATAGGAGCTACAAAGCTCCAAGCGTATTCTATGTCATGGAAACATTTGGTCTGGTTTTCCAGAAACACACTAAACCTAGTTCTGAACAAAGTCATTTTAATGTAGTGTAGGCTTTTGTTCAGTTCTCTGAATGTGTATAAAATGTAATCCCTTACCTTGTGCCCTTGTTTCCCAGGCTCTCCTCCTTCCCCTTTTACTCCTTTGTGACCCTAGAAAACAGAGGAACATGAAGCTTAAACACCCTCCCCAATCTCTATCACATATCACTGTTAGACTATCATTATACTAACTGTGAAGACAATAGAATAGATTTAAACCAATGACTTAGGTTGAAGCAGCTATGGTTACCATTAGCACAACATATGATGACTTATGAGACCAAGTTATCAATACACCACTGGCTATGTTCCAATGCCCTTCCTAGCATACCACTGAGAATGTTTATCCATTACATAACTTCATATGATACACTAGTGAGGTCATGCACTCTCCTTGGCCCCTGACCCCTGAACCTTGACTCACCTTCATGCCAGGGAGACCGGGATGACCAGGTGTCCCAGGTGGACAGGCACCAGGACACTAAACAGCAGCAGGATAAATCATCAGGGACAGATAATCACTCATACGTGTAATGCCAGGCACTGAGTTGTGTGAACTTGAATGAACAAAGTCTTACCAGCTCGGCACTCAAATCCTGCATCCCTGCTGCACCCTGAAAAACATCATTTTGAGAATGATGAATCAGTTGATTAGGAAGAGTAGATGACTGTTCAACGTGACACACTAACAGCTCACGATATTCTCTGGATGTGCTTGTCAACCTATCATCAACTAGGGACGTAACACGGTGACAGTGATCCACAGATGTACTACTCACTCTAGGTCCTGCTGATCCACAGATGTACTACTCACTCTAGGCCCTGCTGATCCACAGATGTACTACTCACTCTAGGTCCTGCTGATCCACAGATGTACTACTCACTCGAGGTCCTGCTGATCCACAGATGTACTACTCACTCTAGGCCCTGCTGATCCACAGATGTACTACTCACTCTAGGTCCTGCTGATCCACAGATGTACTACTCACTCTAGGTCCTGCTGATCCACAGATGTACTACTCACTCTTGGCCCTGCTGATCCACAGATGTACTACTCACTCTAGGTCCTACTGATCCACAGATGTACTACTCACTGTAGGTCCTGCTGATCCACAGATGTACTACTCACTCTAGGCCCTGCTGATCCACAGATGTACTACTCACTCTAGGCCCTGCTGATCCACAGATGTACTACTCACTCTAGGCCCTGCTGATCCACAGATGTACTACTCACACTAGGTCCTGCTGATCCACAGATGTACTACTCACTCGAGGTCCTGCTGATCCACAGATGTACTACTCACTCTAGGTCCTGCTGATCCACAGATGTACTACTCACTCTAGGCCCTGCTGATCCACAGATGTACTACTCACTCTAGGCCCTGCTGATCCACAGATGTACTACTCACTCTAGGTCCTGCTGATCCACAGATGTACTACTCACTCTAGGCCCTCCTGATCCACAGATGTACTACTCACTCTAGGCCCTGCCTGATCCACAGATGTACTACTCACTCTAGCCCTGCTGATCCACAGATGTACTACTCACTCTAGGTCCTGCTGATCCACAGATGTACTACTCACTCTAGGTCCTGCTGATCCACAGATGTACTACTCACTCTAGGTCCTACTGATCCACAGATGTACTACTCACTCTAGGCCCTACTGATCCACAGATGTACTACTCACTCTAGGCCCTGCTGATCCACAGATGTACTACTCACTCTAGGCCCTGCTGATCCACAGATGTACTACTCACTCTAGGCCCTGCTGATCCACAGATGTACTACTCACTCTAGGCCCTGCTGATCCACAGATGTACTACTCACTCTAGGTCCTGCTGATCCACAGATGTACTACTCACTCTAGGTCCTACTGATCCACAGATGTACTACTCACTCTAGGCCCTACTGATCCACAGATGTACTACTCACTGTAGGTCCTGCTGATCCACAGATGTACTACTCACTCTAGGCCCTGCTGATCCACAGATGTACTACTCACTCTAGGCCCTGCTGATCCACAGATGTACTACTCACTCTAGGCCCTGCTGATCCACAGATGTACTACTCACTCTAGGCCCTACTGATCCACCAGGTCCTGTTGGTCCTCTCACTCCCATAGCACCCTGTGGTAATGGACATAGAAAGCAGATCAAACAAGCAGGTATGGTCCATTTTCATTCACCTTTTGATTGACGTTCCTGACAGAGGAGGTACTGTACATCACAGGAGGTTGGTGGCACCTTAATTGGGGAGGACGGGCTCGTCTATGGGCTGGAGCGGAATTAGTGGAACAGTATCAAATACATCAAATACATGGTTTCCATGGTTTGATGCCATTCCATTCACTCCGTTCCAGCCGTTATTATGAGGCATCCTCCCCTCAGCAGCCTCTTATGCTGTACATCCAATCAGCCATATTTGGCCCTAAGTCTCCAGCTCCCCAACTATCTACATGCAGTGCTTGAAGTGGACTGAAATAGGAGCTGGTACTCAGGATTTTAGGGTCCAGTACTGTTTATTTTCACCTGCCGGAACTCAAGCAGTAGAAAAGCACCGGTCTGTTCCGGCCCAATTCAAGCTCTGTCCACATAGAGAATCACTATGTCCTGACTGAGGATCTATATGTCCTGCGGATCGTTAGGTGATGAGGAGTGTGAGGTGATGAGGATCTATATGCCCTGCGGATCGTTAGGTGATGAGGAGTGTGAGGTGATGAGGATCTATATGTCCTGCGGATCGTTAGGTGATGAGGAGTGTGAGGTGATGAGGATCTATATGTCCTGCGGATCGTTAGGTGATGCGGAGTGTGAGGTGTTTTGGATCTATATGTCCTGCGGATCGTTAGGTGATGAGGAGTGTGAGGTGATGAGGATCTATATGTCCTGCGGATCGTTAGGTCATGAGGATCGTTAGTTCATGGGGATCGTTAAGTCAAGGGGATTGTTAGGTGATGAGGATCGTTAGGTGATGAGGATCGTTAGGTCATGAGGATTGTTAAGTCAAGGGGATTGTTAGGTGATGAGGATCGTTAGGTGATGAGGATCGGTAGGTCATGAGGGTGTGTCACTGATACTCACAGGGGGTCCACCTTTGCCCAAATCACCTGGAAGTCCTCCTGGCCCCGGGGGTCCCTGTTCAGAGAAACACGTATTAATTCACTGAAAATTATGACTTGTACTAATTTATCACTCACACAAAAAATATTCTTTTTTTTGTTGCATTTTTCATAGTTTTGAAAGTTTTTCAACAATATGTCTGTTTCCCACACAGTTGCCTTCCGAATGCATCAAAGGTATCTTACCATGGCTAATGTGAACGTTAACAGACATTTTACTAGATACTGTACTGTAAAGATGTAATACATGTGTCATGTGTGAATGTGTAATTAATAATACTGTAAAATACTTACAGGGGGTCCATCGTCTCCAACGCCCTATGGAGGAAAACAGAAACACAAGACGAGTCAATGACATAAGATACTATAGCATCTTTATAGGCTCTATGAAGGCTCTATGAAGGCTTCATTAATAAGCCTTAGAAGCTACGTTTCATGTGATGTGAGAAAGCAGAATATTCTATGGCTGGGCCCTCTGAGTCTTCAGTATGGACTGATTCCACTAATGAATGGGTGGTTGATAGAGAATAATGTAGCTCACAGCTAGTCCACGAGGTCCTGGTTTCCCGGGTTCCCCCTGAAACAAAGTCAAATAGCATGTCAGTTTGAAAACCCAGTGAACATGAGACAACTGTAAAGAGAATATCTAATATGTACTGTGAGTTAATCATCCCCCATCCAGCACCCAAAGCAATCTATGCATGTCGAAGACATGAAAGTATTTTCTCCATAAAGACATGTTTTTAGCTTGTCATGTACACACAAACAGAATTCAGTATCCTTTCCTATTTCCACCAGGACCACATACACATACTAAAAATGTAAGATGCTTTGGATAAAAGCCTCTGTTGCATATATTCACACATGACTTGTATTCTTATACTGTAATAGTCAAGCCACTGTTCCAAATCCTTAGACATTGTCAAACACACACCAAACATACACCAAACACACACCAAACACACACCAACTAAATTCTGCAGCTGTTTGATTCCTGTGCTGTAATATTCTCACCAATTACTTTTCCTTCTTAAACAAATGAAGTCATCTGAGTAAAATCATTTACTAGAGACTTAACAAACTATGTATGTGGAAAACATCATTTCTCCATAAAGACATGCTTTCATCTCATCAGAAACACACACCAACAGTATCCTACTCCGTATCCTTCTGACACGTCCACTGAATATTCTGGACAATTTCTTTCTTCGACAAATGAAGCCGTCTGAGTAATTACTTAACTAGAGTCTTCACAGACTGAATTAACATTCTTCCTGTTTAATCCTGTGACTGAGAACCTGAGCCATGCAGGGTGCACTTGGCCCAGCAAATGTTCCCCCAAGGCTTGGGTCCTGTTCATTATGCACCAAAATGAAGAAAAAAAATGAACTCGTCCAATAAGAAACACAAATTTTGTTCTCCGTTGCAAAATGTTTCCATTTTTCTTCCTTGCTTGCCCTAATGAACATGACTCTGATGCTTGGGCCCGGTTCCCCACGGAGATTACCCAGAACTCTGGCAGGGAGGGATCAGGGATTAAAGCTCATTTGTCATGAGGAATTGCTTTACGCGTTGTAATTGTAATTCCTGCTGTCTTGCCTGCCAAAACAGTGGGCAGCAGCCTGGTCAGCAGCTTGGCTCAGTCACCCGGCTGAGAGTTACCCTGGTCCCACATCTGATTGTACTGTCTGCTGTGACAATGACCAAAGGAATTGACAAGACAGCACCAACACATCTGGGACCAGACTGTCTGAGAGTCTATGAAGCAGAAACATTAAAGGGCTCATTAGTGATTAGTTACTCACTTTCTGTCCAAGGGGACCATCAGGCCCTTCATCTCCAGTAGGGCCAGTCAAACCCTGCAGAGAGAGGAAGAGAGGAGAGAGAGACCAGGCTTCACTAATCCATCACAACAAAGACAGAAATGTCACCCAACGTCAGTAGGAGATCAGCTGTACGCTAGAAAACTATAAGAGTTAGTTGATACCTTTTCAGAAGCGATCATAACAGAATACCTTTCTCTAAGAAATGTTTTCCAACTTTACAAACTTTAAGGTGTGCTTTAAGTCTTCCTAATCTCATAATAATTCCAGCTGTGTATGTACATGATGTCATAAGAAAGGTTGCGTAAGCCTCCCGGGTGGTGCAGTGGTCTAAGGCCCTGCGTCGCAGTGCTAGCTGTGCCACCAGAGATTCTGGGTTCGAGCCCAGGCTCTGTCACAGCCGGCCGCGACCGGGAGGTCCATGGGGTGGCGCAGTGGTCTAAGGCCCTGCGTCGCAGTGCTAGCTGTGCCACCAGAGATTCTGGGTTCGAGCCCGGGCTCTGTCACAGCCGGCCGTGACCAGGAGGCCCATGGGGCAGTGCACAATTGGCCCGGCGTTGTCCGGGTTAGGGAGGGTTTGGCCGGCAGGGATATCCTTGTCTCATCGTGCACTAGTGACTCCTGTGGCGGGCCGGGCGCAGTGCACGCTGACACGGTCGCCAGGTGTACGGTGTTTCCTCTGACACATTGGTGTGGCTGGCTTCCGGGTTGGATGGGCATTGTGTCAAGAAGCAGTGCGGCTTGTTTGGGTTGTGTTTCGGAGGACGCATGGCTCTCGACCTTCACCTCTCCCGAGTCCGTACGGGAGTTGCAACGATGAGACAAGACGGTAACTATTACCAATTGGATACCATGAAATTAGGCGGTAAAAAAACCCCAAAAAAACACAGCTAATGGGGTGGGAGGAGCTTAGAAGTAGGTGTGTGTATGTGGGCAGGGCTAAACGATGCCCCTCCCACAAGGAATGAATCGGTAAATACTGTGCATTAGCAGAAACAGGTATCCAGTACTTTTCATCCCAGCTTAACAGAATGGCAAAGCTCTGAAATACATGCTCTTTTCCATTCTCTGACTTTTGTTGGCATTTTCAAACTAGTTTCAACAAATGCTTCCTTGGATTATATTGATTTAAGATAGTTCACGTTTAGTTTGAATAGATGATGGCATCTAGTCTGGAATAGGAATTCTCTCCACAGACACCACGGTCAGGACACTACAGAGCCTCTGAGACAAACTGAGACATCTCTCTGAGACGGTTAATTTACTGGGAGAGTGGTTAACCATAACCCACATTCCTCTGGTCAAGTCAAACAAGCCCCATTGACAGGTATCATTCCACAGCAGCCTGAGGATCCTCAACTGGAGACTGGAGACACCCACAGCACAAACACTGCTGGGTACTGTTTCACTAAGGCTTTATGGGCGTGAGAAAAAATATTGCCAAAATAATAAAAAAACACTTCACAGCAATCATTTCCTGGACAAAAATAATATCCAGTTGGACATGTACACTGAGTATAAAACATTAGGAACACCTGCTCTTTCCATTTCATAGACTGACCAGGTGATTCCAGGTGAAAGCTATGATCCCTTATTGATGTCTCTTGTTAAATCCACTTTAATCAGTGTAGATGAAGGGGAGGAGACAGGTTACAGAAGGATTTTTAAACCTTTAGACAATTGAGACATGGATTGTGTATGTGTGCCATTCAGAGGGTGAACGGGCAAGACAAAATATTTAATTGCCTTTGAACACGGTATGGTAGTAGGTGCCAGGCTCACCGGTTTGTGTCAAGAACTGCAATGCTGCTGTGTTTTTCACATTCAACAGTTTCCTGTGTGTATCAAGAATGATCCACCACCCAAAAGACATCCAGCCAACTTGACACAACTGTGGGAAGCATTGGAGTCAACCCTGTGGAACACTTTCGACACCTTGTAGAGTCCATTCCCTGACAAATTGAGGCAGTACTGGCAAAAGGGGGGGTGCAACTCCATATTAGGAAGGTGTTCCTAATGTTTGGTATACTCATCCACTTTGATATCTCATCCGTATGCCTTTGTTCACACTCTATAGACCTACTACAGTATCGAAGAGCCCTCACTGCTGCTCGATCATCCTATTTTTCCAACTTAATTGAGGAAAATAAGAACAATCCGAAATTTCTTTTTGATACTGTCGCAAAGCTAACTAAAAAGCAGCCTTCGCAAATGGAGGATGGCTTTCACTTCAGCAGTAATACATTTATGAACTTCTTTGAGGAAAAGATCATGATCATTAGAAAGCAAATTACAGACTCCTCTTTAAATCTGGGTATTCCTCCAAAGCTCCATTGTCCTGAGTCTACACAACTCTGCCAGGACCTAGGATCAAGGGAGATACTAAAGTGTTTTAGTACTATATCTCTTGACACAATGATGAAAATAATCATGGCCTCCAAACCCTCAAGCTGCATACTGGACCCTATTCCAACTAAACTACTGAAAGAGCTGCTTCCTGTGCTTGGCCCTCCTATGTTGAACATAATAAACGGCTCTCTATCCACCGGATGTGTACCAAGCTCACTAAAAGTGGCAGTAATAAAGCCTCTCTTGAAAAAGCCGAATCTTGATCCAGAAATTATAAAAAACTATCGGCCTATATCGAATCTTCCATTCCTCTCAAAAATGTTAGAAAAAGCTGTTGCACAGCAACTCACTGCCTTCCTGAAGACAAACAATGTATACGAAACGCTTCAGTCTGGTTTTAGACCCCATCATAGCACTGAGACTGCACTTGTGAAGGTGGTAAATTACCTTTTAATGACGTCAGACCGAGGCTCTGCATCTGTCCTCGTGCTCCTAGATCTTAGTGCCGCTTTTGATACCATCGATCACCACATTCTTTTGGAGAGATTGGAAACCCAAATTGGTCTACATGGACAAGTTCTGGCCTGGTTTAGATCTTATCTGTCGGAAAGATATCAGTTTGTCTCTGTGAATGGTTTGTCCTCTGACAAATCAATTGTACATTTCGGTGTTCCTCAAGGTTCCGTTTTAGGACCACTATTGTTTTCACTATATATTTTACCTCTTGGGGATGTCATTCGAAAACATAATGTTAAATTTCACTGCTATGCGGACGACACACAGCTGTACATTTCAATGAAACATGGTGAAGCCCCAAAATTGCCCTCGCTAGAAGCCTGTGTTTCAGACATAAAGAAGTGGATGGCTGCAAACTTTCTACTTTTAAACTCGGACAAAACAGAGATGCTTGTTCTAGGTCCCAAGAAACAAAGAGATCTTCTGTTGAATCTGACAATTAATCTGGATGGTTGTACAGTCGTCTCAAATAAAACTGTGAAGGACCTCGGCGTTACTCTGGACCCTGATCTCTCTTTTGAAGAACATATCAAGACTGTTTCAAGGACAGCTTTTTTCCATCTACGTAACATTGCAAAAATCAGAAATTTTCTGTCCAAAAATGACGCAGAAAAATTAGTCCATGCTTTTGTTACTTCTAGGCTGGACTACTGCAATGCTCTACTTTCCGGCTACCCGGATAAAGCACTAAATAAACTTCAGTTAGTGCTAAATACGGCTGCTAGAATCCTGACTAGAACCAAAAAATTTGATCATATTACTCCAGTGCTAGCCTCCCTACACTGGCTTCCTGTTAAGGCAAGGGCTGATTTCAAGGTTTTACTGCTAACCTACAAAGCATTACATGGGCTTGCTTCTACCTATCTTTCCGATTTGGTCCTGCCGTACATACCTACACGTACGCTACGGTCACAAGACGCAGGCCTCCTAATTGTCCCTAGAATTTCTAAGCAAACGGCTGGAGGTAGGGCTTTCTCCTATAGAGCTCCATTTTTATGGAATGGTCTGCCTACCAATGTGAGAGACGCAGACTCAGTCTCAACCTTTAAGTCTTTACTGAAGACTTATCTCTTCAGTAGGTCCTATGATTAAGTATAGTCTGGCCCAGGAGTGTGAAGGTGAACGGAAAGGCTGGAGCAACGAACCAGTGTCTTCTGATCCCTCCTGTCTCAGCCTCCAGTATTTATGCTGCAGTAGTTTATGTGTCGGGGGGCTAGGGTCAGTCTGTTACATCTGGAGTATTTCTCTTGTCTTATCCGGTGTCCTGTGTGAATTTAAATATGCTCTCTCTAATTCTCTCTTTCTGTCTTTCTCTCGGAGGACCTGAGCCCTAGGACCATGCCTCAGGACTACCTGGTATGATGACTCCTTGCTGTCCCCAGTCCACCTGGCCGTGCTGCTGCTCCAGTTTCAACTGTTCTGCCTGCGGCTATGGAACCCTGACCTGTTCACCGGACGTGCTTGTTGCACCCTCGACAACTACTATGATTATTATTATTTGACCATGCTGGTCATTTATGAACATTTTAACATTTTAACATCTCGACCATGTTCTGTTATAATATCCACCCTGCACAGCCAGAAGAGGACTGGCCACCCCTCATAGCCTGGTTCCTCTCTAGGTTTCTTCCTAGGTTTTTGGCCTTTCTAGGGAGTTTTTCCTAGGGAGTTTTTCCTAGCCACCGTGCTTCTTTCACATGCTTTGCTTGCTGTTTGGGGTTTTAGGCTGGGTTTCTGTACAGCACTTTGAGATATCAGCTGATGTACGAAGGGCTATATAAAAATAAATTTGTTTGATTGATTGATTTGATTTGATTACAGTCACTTTGATATCTCATCCGTATGCCTTTGTTCACACTCTATAGACCTACTACAGTCACTTTGTGAGCCTACAGCAGAGGAGTGGGTGGACTGAAACGCAAACTACGCACAAAGTGATACATGGACCATGTACACTTGATAGTATGCTTTAGGATATCAGTACAAACTAATATCCTAGGAGTGTTTTCCTAACCCTCTTTTCTCCCTCCAATTTGGATGGAAGCTACAGTTAATAAAGTGCAGGCCTTCCTTCTCTCTGCCTGAACAAAAAGACTGTTGTTACAAAGGAAACTGTCAGATTCTTAGCCTTTTCTTTGCTCCCGAGTGGCGCAGCGGTCTGAGGCACTGCATCTCAGTGCTAGAAGCGTCACTACAGACACGCTGGTTTGAATCCAGGCTGTATCACAACCGGCCGTGATTGGGAGTCCCATAGGGCCGCGCACAATTGGCCCAGCGTTGTCCAGGTTTGGCCGGTGTAGGCCGTCATTGTACATAAGAATTTGTTCTTAACTGACTTGTCTAGTTAAATAAAGGTATATATAAAGGTTAATATACATATATTTGGCCTGCTTGAAAATTCTTCACATTTTTCTTCGATTGGCTCCTCTCTTGGGTAAAGATTGATTGGCTCCTCTCTTGGGTAAAGATTGATTGGCTCCTCTCTTGGGTAAAGATTGATTGGCTCCTCTCTTGGGTAAAGATTGATTGGCTCCTCTCTTGGGTAAAGATTGATTGGCTCCTCTCTTGGGTAAAGATTGATTGGCTCCTCTCTTGGGTAAAGATTGATTGGCTCCTCTCTTGGGTAAAGATTGATTGGCTCCTCTCTTGGGTAAAGATTGATTGGCTCCTCTCTTCAGTAAAGATTGATTGGCTCCTCTCTTCAGTAAAGATTGATTGGCTCCTCTCTTGGGTAAAGATTGATTGGCTCCTCTCTTGGGTAAAGATTGATTGGCTCCTCTCTTGGGTAAAGATTGATTGGCTCCTCTCTTGGGTAAAGATTGATTGGCTCCTCTCTTGGGTAAAGATTGATTGGCTCCTCTCTTGGGTAAGGAAGGGGTCATCACCACCACTTCAACATGTTGATGAAGCAACGGGTAGAAGGTGCACATATTGAGAAGTTCCACCCCCTAGCTACTGTACTGCTGCTATAACCTGAATATGACCGTCATCATGACTAGTTCATTATTACTATCATCAAAGATGACAAAAAAGGCGCCAATGACGACAAACAGGAAATTGAAGGCAGAGGATGAATGATTTGAAACAGGATACTCACATCAGCCCCGGGCTCGCCTGGCAACCCGGCTGAGCCTAGTTTACCTGCATCTCCATCAGGACCCTAACAACACAACACAACCACAATAGAAAGCAGAACAACAACAACATACTGACAGTCAAATACATCAGAATTACTAGATGATAATGACATAGTATTGTGTTAACAATTTAAAACATGAAAAGTTTATAATTACAGCAGGGCCATCCTCTCCGTCGTCTCCCCTCTCACCCTGAAA
Source organism: Salmo salar (assembly GCF_965601325.2). Lineage (NCBI taxonomy): Eukaryota > Metazoa > Chordata > Actinopteri > Salmoniformes > Salmonidae > Salmo > Salmo salar. The sequence goes on along the minus strand of NC_138308.1, from coordinate 33,425,006 downwards.
TAGAAAAAGGCCCACATGTGAAATGCATAGATAAATATATATATCTATATATATTCACATATGTATACATATGTGTTCATACATAATTGGTCTAATTCCAACTCTTCAGCATGCAGCCGGTTATGGTTGTAAAAAGGGTTGTTCTCGCCCACCATACAAATCACATAATCACATAATTATGAACATGTGTTGGGATGATAGTGACATGAGGTGAGCTCGTCCCATCTTACAAATCAATTATGAACATGTGTTGGGATGATAGTGACATGAGGTGAGCTCGGCCCATCTTACAAATCAATTATGAACAGGAGTTGTGATAATACTCGTATCATTTGGAAGATAATTGAAGTTAATAGAGGAGAGAACTTACAGCGACACCATCAATTCCTGGGACACCTGCGGGTCCTGGAGGGCCGACGGGGCCTGAGGCCCTCTGGACAAAGAGACGGTCAAACAATGCAATCAGCTATGGATATCATTGCTATACATAATAAACATACATCTGTATGGGACATACTGTATGTCTGAAGATGAAGGAGAAGCAGACGTCTCCGTTAGGCTTAGCCAATAATAATTCATTCAAGGAATAACAGGTGCATAACTGGTATAGCAAAGCAAACATAAGACACCAACACAACTGAAGCAAATACCCTTCGTTCTGAGAAATGTGTTCAATCCATGTGATAGTAGCTACCCACTGGGCACAGACATCAATTCAACATCTATTACACTTTGGTTCCAACGTCATTTCATTGAAATGATTTGGAAACAGCGTTGATTCAACCAGTGTGTACCCAGTGAGTACATGATGTAAATACATACTGTATGCTCAGTCACAGTCACCCAGTTACAGAAATGAAATGATCATCCTTTGATTTGTTTCAGGATTTCCTATAGAACAACTTCACTTTCATGACTAGGCCAACTATAATCTGGACATTCTGCTAGTTGGTTCCACAACAATAAATCCATGAGAATAACATCATTTAGATACACTCACCTGAAGTTCTGCTGCTTCAACCTGAAAGCAGAGGTACACAGATAAGGACTTACTTGTGTGGAGCAAATAAGGACAATCTGCACCAAAAGTACCCAAAAAAGTGGCCCGTGAGCCATGGTCTCTCCTGCTCTTCACTCTCCCGGAAAGCTAGAACGGGTCAAAATGCTTTCCTTTTTCTTGGATGAGTTCGGTTGACGGACCCCCGACAAAAAAAGTCACCGAACTGAATCCGTTTCTACCAACTGAACCGTCAGAGGTACCATAGGCATCAAAGCCTTGTGCATATTCATGACCTGCTTAGTTCTAGGAAGTGATTGGCAGAATTCACGGACTGCGCCGAGACAGACTGGGAGGGGTTATTATGGGTACCGAGGGCAAATGGAACATGGAAAATAATAGCGGGCGATTTAAATGGCTTGGGATTTATTGAACCACCTGTTTAGTGTTCATCTTTCATGTTGTTAATTTACAATGGTTGCCTGGGCTAGATAATACCAGCCTCTGTACTGGCTATTTTGATCATTTAGTTGAGTAATTTGACCATCATTGCAGTCTGTTTTGTCAATGGTTCTTACCGACGTCCTGGCTGATAGGTCATTGCAGGTCTGTGGTCGCCCCACATCACAATGAATGTGCATCGTTTGGAGCTCAAACTGAAAAATAAGTACAATAATAATAATCACTCCGACATAAGTCACATTCACAACCTATATATAATATAATAGGCAAAATAGTGATCGTTAAATCATTAGTTATCGTCACCAATCCTCAATCGGCTAAACCATCATAGGCCGAGTCCTCACATCACATCACATGCTTGATTCTGAACTAATCATAGTCATTTCACCCTAACCGTAAGATAACTACTGATTGTAATGTTATTAATATAGCTTTATTGTGACCACGAATAGAGTGAACCTGCCTGATGATAAATCATTTAAAAAAAGACATCCCAAACCACTTGGACAATTATTATCAAAGGGCAATTAGCGCGATATTACGCGGACTTTTACTCTGTGATTTGGTTTTGGAACTATATTACAAACATCTCCCTATAATCTTGCACTGCCACCATAGAAACTTTGCCTGGTCTTCCCTAGACACAGCCAGGTCATCTTCTGGACTAGAACCTCTGTGTTACAATTCCCACTTATTTGTAGAAATTGACATGGCGGAGCGCCACGCATTCCATATAGGCCGCATTCGGCTAAAAAGTCACCCGGAGTAGATCATTTACAGTAAAACTCTCCAATGTATTCTGGAGTGTATGCCGAAAAACTAGGTTTGAATATTTGGAGGGGTCCTGCCGTTACTCACTATTGTGCCTTAAAGTCCCAAACCTCTTGTACTCGCCATAGGACTAGCCTTATGAAAGGAGGCTAAGCACAAGTTCACAAAACAATCAATTTACTGCCACTGCTAAAACGGGGTTATCCTTCAGCTTTCCAATCAACGTGTATCCATCCAGGTTGACTATACCTCTCTGGGGGGTGTTCTGAGAGTCCACCATAATGCAATCCACGAACAGAGTTACACAACGCTTGCTGACTTTCAGTAAGATATTGTGCCATTGAGTGTTGAAGAGGAAAGGGGAAAACGGCCGTCTCGTGTTTTATTCAATGTTGTGAAGGTGAATTCAAGAGACAGCGATTCTCCGTTCAGTCTAACGGCAGGCTGCTCTTCGCCGTTCAAATCTTGCATTTGTCAAATATTCCAGTACTTGGTTACGGTACTACCGTTCATTCGTAAAACTGTCACAAACGCAAATTCCTCCGGTAGTCCAAGGGGATACGCTGATCTGAAACATGGAGAGAGACAGTCACTTATCTTGTAGATATTAGCCATTGATAAGTTGGCTAATATCGCCAATGCTAACATCGCCATGCATAGTAGGCCTAGATGTTAAGGCCTAGTTGTCTGTTCATCTACATGCTTTACACATCGAGTCCAGAGTCATTTACAAAAAAAGTGTATATAATTGTAGTTAAATTATACACAAATGATGCTATGGCTAAAACAATGTATAGTTATCCTAACGTGAGCAGTGGCCCTTCATGTGGCCTATTAGCGCGGGAGGTAGCCAAATCAAATCACATTTATTTGTTACATACACATGGTTAGCAGGTGTTAATGCAAGTGTAGCGAAATGCTTGTGCTTCTAGTTCCGACCATGCAGTAATATCTACCAAGTAATATAACCTAACAATTTCACAACAATGAATACGAATATGTACATAAAAATATATAAATGAGTGATGGCCGAACGGCATAGGCAAGATGCAGTAGATGTTATAGAGTACAGTATATACATATGAGATGAGCAATGCAGGGTATGAGAACATTATATAAAGTGACATTGTTTAAAGTGGCTAGTGATACATTTAATTACATCAGATGGCAAGATGCAGTAGATGGTATAGCGTACAGTATTTACATAAGAGATGAGTAATGTAGGGTAAGTAAACATTATATAATATAAAGTGGCTAGTGATAAATTGATTACATCAATTTTACCATTATTAAAGTGGGTGGAGTTGAGTCAGTATGTTGGCAGCAGCCACTCAATGTTAGTGATGGTTGTTTAACAGTCTGATGGCCTTGAGATAGAAGCTGTTTTTCAGTCTCTGAGTCTCTCGGGCCAGTAACTGAAAGGTCGCTGGTTCGAGCAAACTAGGTGAAAAATCTGTCGATGTGCCCTTGAGCAAGGCACTTAACCCTAATTGCTCTTGTAAGTTGCTCTGGATAAGATACTGCAATGTGCTGTGAGTTCCCCTGATTCAGCACCATGGACAGGGACAGTACCAAACATGACCGGTAGATGACAGTGTTCACCAATACTGCAGCTCTCTGGACAATTATTGCAGAACCGTTGACCTACAGTATATATTTAATTTGACTACTGTTTCTGGTGTTATCTCTAAGATCTAGAAAGTGGCACATGTCCTCCCTTTACGTAAAGGAGGAAATCCTTCTGACTTAGATAACTACGCTCCAATCTCCAAATGATCTGCCTTTCCAAACTAGTAGAATCCCTGACCAACTGTCAGATAAGAACTTCTCGTTCTATTCTTAATGTGAATAGAGTTTTAGACCTGGACATACTGTAGCACCGTTTCAGCTGCTACGCTCCTTTTAGATAATGTGTTAAGTTGCTTGGATCACAAAAATCATTGTGCTGCCTTATTTATAGACATTTCCAAGGCCTTTGACACTGTTGACCATCACACTCTCATTCAAAGGTTGACTGAAATAGGTCTAGATCAGGCTTCTTGCAAGTGGTTTGAGAATGATCTGTCAGACAGGGTACAGTGTGTGATTTCTGATGGTGTCAAGTCTAGGTTCCTGGATATTGGGAAAGGTGTACCATGGGGCGGTTTTGGGACCTGTTCTCTTTACTATTTCTATACATAATATTGGTCTATTTGTTCAAACTTTTAATATTCATCTGTATGCAGATGATCCTGTTATGTATGCCATTGCCCCAACTGTAGACCAGGTGTTGTTAGAGCTGCAATCTGACTTTGTTGCCTTACAGAATGCCCTGTTTTTATCTTAAGTTGGACTTAATGTGGGCAACACTAAATATATGTTTTTCTCTAATTCTCACACTTTTTCCTCGCTGGACTATATATTTATTAATTGAATGGTTCTCCCATCGATCAGGTTCCTGCCTATGACTATCTGGGCTTTTAGATTGACAAGGATTTATGGTTTAAAAAACATACTGCGGCAGGTAGCCTAGTGGTTAGAGCACAGGGTCAGTAACTGAAAGGTTGCTAGATTGAATCCCTGTGCTGACGAGGTAAAAATCTGTTGTTCTGCCCCTGAACAAGGCTGTCATTGTAAAAATAATTTGTTCTTAACTGACTTGCATAATTAAAAGAAACTTGTTAAAAAGCTAAGATTTAAAGTGGCCTTTTTTTTTTATAGATCTTGCCTCTCCCTAAACAGCAGGAAACAGACTGTACAGTCAACTTTCACAATACCCAGAATGCAACAAGCAGCCACTAACTACTCTTAAACCTTGGGATGCTGTCAACCATAGTGCCCTTCACTTTATCACAGGTGACAGTTTTAATACTCACCACTGCATCCTGTTTAAAAATTTGGCTGGTACTCATTGAAGTCCTGTAGATCAATTCATTACTCCCTTTTTCTTTACAAAGCTTGTTTACAATGAGATGTTCTGGTGCCGCTCGGGCAGTTTAAGGTGTTAATTGAATACCTTGTAGCTGAGGACTGTAACTGGTGCCGCTCGGGCAGTTTAAGGTGTTAATTGAAGACCTTGTAGCTGAGGACTGTAACTGGTGCCGCTCGGGCAGTTTAAGGTGTTAATTGAAGACCTTGTAGCTGAGGACTGTAACTGGTGCCGCTCGGGCAGTTTAAGGTGTTAATTGAATACCTTGTAGCTGAGGACTGTAACTGGTGCCGCTCGGGCAGTTTAAGGTGTTAATTGAATACCTTGTAGCTGAGGACTGTAACTGGTGCCGCTCGGGCAGTTTAAGGTGTTAATTGAAGACCTTGTAGCTGAGGACTGTAACTGGTGCCGCTCGGGCAGTTTAAGGTGTTAATTGAATACCTTGTAGCTGAGGACTGTAACTGGTGCCGCTCGGGCAGTTTAAGGTGTTAATTGAATACCTTGTAGCTGAGGACTGTAACTGGTGCCGCTCGGGCAGTTTAAGGTGTTAATTGAATACCTTGTAGCTGAGGACTGTAACTGGTGCCGCTCGGGCAGTTTAAGGTGTTAATTGAATACCTTGTAGCTGAGGACTGTAACTGGTGCCGCTCGGGCAGTTTAAGGTGTTAATTGAATACCTTGTAGCTGAGGACTGTAACTGGTGCCGCTCGGGCAGTTTAAGGTGTTAATTGAATACCTTGTAGCTGAGGACTGTAACTGGTGCCGCTCGGGCAGTTTAAGGTGTTAATTGAATACCTTGTAGCTGAGGACTGTAACTGGTGCCGCTCGGGCAGTTTAAGGTGTTAATTGAATACCTTGTAGCTGAGGACTGTAACTGGTGCCGCTCGGGCAGTTTAAGGTGTTAATTGAATACCTTGTAGCTGAGGACTGTAACTGGTGCCGCTCGGGCAGTTTAAGGTGTTAATTGAATACCTTGTAGCTGAGGACTGTAACTGGTGCCGCTCGGGCAGTTTAAAAGGTGTTAATTGAATACCTTGTAGCTGAGGACTGTAACTGGTGCCGCTCGGGCAGTTTAAGGTGTTAATTGAATACCTTGTAGCTGAGGACTGTAACTGTGCCGCTCGGGCAGTTTAGGTGTTAATTGAATACCTTGTAGCTGAGGACTGTAACTGGTGCCGCTCGGGCAGTTTAAGGTGTTAATTGAATACCTTGTAGCTGAGGACTGTAACTGGTGCCGCTCGGGCAGTTTAAGGTGTTAATTGAATACCTTGTAGCTGAGGACTGTAACTGGTGCCGCTCGGGCAGTTTAAGGTGTTAATTGAATACCTTGTAGCTGAGGACTGTAACTGGTGCCGCTCGGGCAGTTTAACGTGTTAATTGAATACCTTGTAGCTGAGGACTGTAACTGGTGCCGCTCGGGCAGTTTAACGTGTTAATTGAATACCTTGTAGCTGAGGACTGTAACTGGTGCCGCTCGGGCAGTTTAAGGTGTTAATTGAAGACCTTGTAGCTGAGGACTGTAACTGGTGCCGCTCGGGCAGTTTAACGTGTTAATTGAAGACCTTGTAGCTGAGGACTGTAACTGGTGCCGCTCGGGCAGTTTAGGTGTTAATTGAAGACCTTGTAGCTGAGGACTGTAACTGGTGCCGCTCGGGCAGTTTAAGGTGTTAATTGAATACCTTGTAGCTGAGGACTGTAACTGGTGCCGCTCGGGCAGTTTAAGGTGTTAATTGAATACCTTGTAGCTGAGGACTGTAACTGGTGCCGCTCGGGCAGTTTAAGGTGTTAATTGAATACCTTGTAGCTGAGGACTGTAACTGGTGCCGCTCGGGCAGTTTAAGGTGTTAATTGAATACCTTGTAGCTGAGGACTGTAACTGGTGCCGCTCGGGCAGTTTAAGGTGTTAATTGAATACCTTGTAGCTGAGGACTGTAACTGGTGCCGCTCGGGCAGTTTAAGGTGTTAATTGAATACCTTGTAGCTGAGGACTGTAACTGGTGCCGCTCGGGCAGTTTAAGGTGTTAATTGAATACCTTGTAGCTGAGGACTGTAACTGGTGCCGCTCGGGCAGTTTAAGGTGTTAATTGAATACCTTGTAGCTGAGGACTGTAACTGGTGCCGCTCGGGCAGTTTAAGGTGTTAATTGAATACCTTGTAGCTGAGGACTGTAACTGGTGCCGCTCGGGCAGTTTAAGGTGTTAATTGAATACCTTGTAGCTGAGGACTGTAACTGGTGCCGCTCGGGCAGTTTAAGGTGTTAATTGAATACCTTGTAGCTGAGGACTGTAACTGGTGCCGCTCGGGCAGTTTAAGGTGTTAATTGAATACCTTGTAGCTGAGGACTGTAACTGGTGCCGCTCGGGCAGTTTAAGGTGTTAATTGAATACCTTGTAGCTGAGGACTGTAACTGGTGCCGCTCGGGCAGTTTAAGGTGTTAATTGAATACCTTGTAGCTGAGGACTGTAACTGGTGCCGCTCGGGCAGTTTAAGGTGTTAATTGAAGACCTTGTAGCTGAGGACTGTAACTGGTGCCGCTCGGGCAGTTTAAGGTGTTAATTGAAGACCTTGTAGCTGAGGACTGTAACTGGTGCCGCTCGGGCAGTTTAAGGTGTTAATTGAAGACCTTGTAGCTGAGGACTGTAACTGGTGCCGCTCGGGCAGTTTAAGGTGTTAATTGAATACCTTGTAGCTGAGGACTGTAACTGGTGCCGCTCGGGCAGTTTAAGGTGTTAATTGAATACCTTGTAGCTGAGGACTGTAACTGGTGCCGCTCGGGCAGTTTAAGGTGTTAATTGAATACCTTGTAGCTGAGGACTGTAACTGGTGCCGCTCGGGCAGTTTAAGGTGTTAATTGAAGACCTTGTAGCTGAGGACTGTAACTGGTGCCGCTCGGGCAGTTTAAGGTGTTAATTGAAGACCTTGTAGCTGAGGACTGTAACTGGTGCCGCTCGGGCAGTTTAAGGTGTTAATTGAAGACCTTGTAGCTGAGGACTGTAACTGGTGCCGCTCGGGCAGTTTAAGGTGTTAATTGAAGACCTTGTAGCTGAGGACTGTAACTGGTGCCGCTCGGGCAGTTTAAGGTGTTAATTGAAGACCTTGTAGCTGAGGACTGTAACTGGTGCCGCTCGGGCAGTTTAAGGTGTTAATTGAAGACCTTGTAGCTGAGGACTGTAACTGGTGCCGCTCGGGCAGTTTAAGGTGTTAATTGAAGACCTTGTAGCTGAGGACTGTAACTGGTGCCGCTCGGGCAGTTTAAGGTGTTAATTGAAGACCTTGTAGCTGAGGACTGTAACTGGTGCCGCTCGGGCAGTTTAAGGTGTTAATTGAAGACCTTGTAGCTGAGGACTGTAACTGGTGCCGCTCGGGCAGTTTAAGGTGTTAATTGAAGACCTTGTAGCTGAGGACTGTAACTGGTGCCGCTCGGGCAGTTTAAGGTGTTAATTGAATACCTTGTAGCTGAGGACTGTAACTGGTGCCGCTCGGGCAGTTTAAGGTGTTAATTGAATACCTTGTAGCTGAGGACTGTAACTGGTGCCGCTCGGGCAGTTTAAGGTGTTAATTGAATACCTTGTAGCTGAGGACTGTAACTGGTGCCGCTCGGGCAGTTTAAGGTGTTAATTGAATACCTTGTAGCTGAGGACTGTAACTGGTGCCGCTCGGGCAGTTTAAGGTGTTAATTGAATACCTTGTAGCTGAGGACTGTAACTGGTGCCGCTCGGGCAGTTTAAGGTGTTAATTGAATACCTTGTAGCTGAGGACTGTAACTGGTGCCGCTCGGGCAGTTTAAGGTGTTAATTGAATACCTTGTAGCTGAGGACTGTAACTGGTGCCGCTCGGGCAGTTTAAGGTGTTAATTGAATACCTTGTAGCTGAGGACTGTAACTGGTGCCGCTCGGGCAGTTTAAGGTGTTAATTGAATACCTTGTAGCTGAGGACTGTAACTGGTGCCGCTCGGGCAGTTTAAGGTGTTAATTGAATACCTTGTAGCTGAGGACTGTAACTGGTGCCGCTCGGGCAGTTTAAGGTGTTAATTGAATACCTTGTAGCTGAGGACTGTAACTGGTGCCGCTCGGGCAGTTTAAGGTGTTAATTGAATACCTTGTAGCTGAGGACTGTAACTGGTGCCGCTCGGGCAGTTTAAGGTGTTAATTGAATACCTTGTAGCTGAGGACTGTAACTGGTGCCGCTCGGGCAGTTTAAGGTGTTAATTGAAGACCTTGTAGCTGAGGACTGTAACTGGTGCCGCTCGGGCAGTTTAACGTGTTAATTGAAGACCTTGTAGCTGAGGACTGTAACTGGTGCCGCTCGGGCAGTTTAACGTGTTAATTGAAGACCTGTAGCTGAGGACTGTAACTGGTGCCGCTCGGGCAGTTTAAGGTGTTAATTGAAGACCTTGTAGCTGAGGACTGTAACTGGTGCCGCTCGGGCAGTTTAAGGTGTTAATTGAATACCTTGTAGCTGAGGACTGTAACTGGTGCCGCTCGGGCAGTTTAAGGTGTTAATTGAATACCTTGTAGCTGAGGACTGTAACTGGTGCCGCTCGGGCAGTTTAAGGTGTTAATTGAATACCTTGTAGCTGAGGACTGTAACTGGTGCCGCTCGGGCAGTTTAAGGTGTTAATTGAAGACCTTGTAGCTGAGGACTGTAACTGGTGCCGCTCGGGCAGTTTAAGGTGTTAATTGAAGACCTTGTAGCTGAGGACTGTAACTGGTGCCGCTCGGGCAGTTTAAGGTGTTAATTGAAGACCTTGTAGCTGAGGACTGTAACTGGTGCCGCTCGGGCAGTTTAAGGTGTTAATTGAATACCTTGTAGCTGAGGACTGTAACTGGTGCCGCTCGGGCAGTTTAAGGTGTTAATTGAATACCTTGTAGCTGAGGACTGTAACTGGTGCCGCTCGGGCAGTTTAAGGTGTTAATTGAAGACCTTGTAGCTGAGGACTGTAACTGGTGCCGCTCGGGCAGTTTAAGGTGTTAATTGAAGACCTTGTAGCTGAGGACTGTAACTGGTGCCGCTCGGGCAGTTTAAGGTGTTAATTGAAGACCTTGTAGCTGAGGACTGTAACTGGTGCCGCTCGGGCAGTTTAAGGTGTTAATTGAATACCTTGTAGCTGAGGACTGTAACTGGTGCCGCTCGGGCAGTTTAAGGTGTTAATTGAAGACCTTGTAGCTGAGGACTGTAACTGGTGCCGCTCGGGCAGTTTAAGGTGTTAATTGAAGACCTTGTAGCTGAGGACTGTAACTGGTGCCGCTCGGGCAGTTTAAGGTGTTAATTGAAGACCTTGTAGCTGAGGACTGTAACTGGTGCCGCTCGGGCAGTTTATCGTGTTAATTGAAGACCTTGTAGCTGAGGACTGTAACTGGTGCCGCTCGGGCAGTTTAAGGTGTTAATTGAAGACCTTGTAGCTGAGGACTGTAACTGGTGCCGCTCGGGCAGTTTAAGGTGTTAATTGAAGACCTTGTAGCTGAGGACTGTAACTGGTGCCGCTCGGGCAGTTTAAGGTGTTAATTGAATACCTTGTAGCTGAGGACTGTAACTGGTGCCGCTCGGGCAGTTTAAGGTGTTAATTGAATACCTTGTAGCTGAGGACTGTAACTGGTGCCGCTCGGGCAGTTTAAGGTGTTAATTGAAGACCTTGTAGCTGAGGACTGTAACTGGTGCCGCTCGGGCAGTTTAAGGTGTTAATTGAAGACCTTGTAGCTGAGGACTGTAACTGGTGCCGCTCGGGCAGTTTAAGGTGTTAATTGAATACCTTGTAGCTGAGGACTGTAACTGGTGCCGCTCGGGCAGTTTAAGGTGTTAATTGAAGACCTTGTAGCTGAGGACTGTAACTGGTGCCGCTCGGGCAGTTTAAGGTGTTAATTGAAGACCTTGTAGCTGAGGACTGTAACTGGTGCCGCTCGGGCAGTTTAAGGTGTTAATTGAAGACCTTGTAGCTGAGGACTGTAACTGGTGCCGCTCGGGCAGTTTAAGGTGTTAATTGAAGACCTTGTAGCTGAGGACTGTAACTGGTGCCGCTCGGGCAGTTTAAGGTGTTAATTGAAGACCTTGTAGCTGAGGACTGTAACTGGTGCCGCTCGGGCAGTTTAAGGTGTTAATTGAAGACCTTGTAGCTGAGGACTGTAACTGGTGCCGCTCGGGCAGTTTAAGGTGTTAATTGAAGACCTTGTAGCTGAGGACTGTAACTGGTGCCGCTCGGGCAGTTTAAGGTGTTAATTGAATACCTTGTAGCTGAGGACTGTAACTGGTGCCGCTCGGGCAGTTTAAGGTGTTAATTGAATACCTTGTAGCTGAGGACTGTAACTGGTGCCGCTCGGGCAGTTTAAGGTGTTAATTGAAGACCTTGTAGCTGAGGACTGTAACTGGTGCCGCTCGGGCAGTTTAAGGTGTTAATTGAAGACCTTGTAGCTGAGGACTGTAACTGGTGCCGCTCGGGCAGTTTAAGGTGTTAATTGAAGACCTTGTAGCTGAGGACTGTAACTGGTGCCGCTCGGGCAGTTTAAGGTGTTAATTGAATACCTTGTAGCTGAGGACTGTAACTGGTGCCGCTCGGGCAGTTTAAGGTGTTAATTGAAGACCTTGTAGCTGAGGACTGTAACTGGTGCCGCTCGGGCAGTTTAAGGTGTTAATTGAAGACCTTGTAGCTGAGGACTGTAACTGGTGCCGCTCGGGCAGTTTAAGGTGTTAATTGAAGACCTTGTAGCTGAGGACTGTAACTGGTGCCGCTCGGGCAGTTTATCGTGTTAATTGAAGACCTTGTAGCTGAGGACTGTAACTGGTGCCGCTCGGGCAGTTTAAGGTGTTAATTGAAGACCTTGTAGCTGAGGACTGTAACTGGTGCCGCTCGGGCAGTTTAAGGTGTTAATTGAAGACCTTGTAGCTGAGGACTGTAACTGGTGCCGCTCGGGCAGTTTAAGGTGTTAATTGAATACCTTGTAGCTGAGGACTGTAACTGGTGCCGCTCGGGCAGTTTAAGGTGTTAATTGAATACCTTGTAGCTGAGGACTGTAACTGGTGCCGCTCGGGCAGTTTAAGGTGTTAATTGAAGACCTTGTAGCTGAGGACTGTAACTGGTGCCGCTCGGGCAGTTTAAGGTGTTAATTGAAGACCTTGTAGCTGAGGACTGTAACTGGTGCCGCTCGGGCAGTTTAAGGTGTTAATTGAATACCTTGTAGCTGAGGACTGTAACTGGTGCCGCTCGGGCAGTTTAAGGTGTTAATTGAAGACCTTGTAGCTGAGGACTGTAACTGGTGCCGCTCGGGCAGTTTAAGGTGTTAATTGAAGACCTTGTAGCTGAGGACTGTAACTGGTGCCGCTCGGGCAGTTTAAGGTGTTAATTGAAGACCTTGTAGCTGAGGACTGTAACTGGTGCCGCTCGGGCAGTTTAAGGTGTTAATTGAAGACCTTGTAGCTGAGGACTGTAACTGGTGCCGCTCGGGCAGTTTAAGGTGTTAATTGAAGACCTTGTAGCTGAGGACTGTAACTGGTGCCGCTCGGGCAGTTTAAGGTGTTAATTGAAGACCTTGTAGCTGAGGACTGTAACTGGTGCCGCTCGGGCAGTTTAAGGTGTTAATTGAAGACCTTGTAGCTGAGGACTGTAACTGGTGCCGCTCGGGCAGTTTAAGGTGTTAATTGAATACCTTGTAGCTGAGGACTGTAACTGGTGCCGCTCGGGCAGTTTAAGGTGTTAATTGATGACCTTGTAGCTGAGGACTGTAACTGGTGCCGCTCGGGCAGTTTAAGGTGTTAATTGAAGACCTTGTAGCTGAGGACTGTAACTGGTGCCGCTCGGGCAGTTTAAGGTGTTAATTGAAGACCTTGTAGCTGAGGACTGTAACTGGTGCCGCTCGGGCAGTTTAAGGTGTTAATTGAATACCTTGTAGCTGAGGACTGTAACTGGTGCCGCTCGGGCAGTTTAAGGTGTTAATTGAAGACCTTGTAGCTGAGGACTGTAACTGGTGCCGCTCGGGCAGTTTAAGGTGTTAATTGAAGACCTTGTAGCTGAGGACTGTAACTGGTGCCGCTCGGGCAGTTTAAGGTGTTAATTGAAGACCTTGTAGCTGAGGACTGTAACTGGTGCCGCTCGGGCAGTTTAAGGTGTTAATTGAATACCTTGTAGCTGAGGACTGTAACTGGTGCCGCTCGGGCAGTTTAAGGTGTTAATTGAATACCTTGTAGCTGAGGACTGTAACTGGTGCCGCTCGGGCAGTTTAAGGTGTTAATTGAAGACCTTGTAGCTGAGGACTGTAACTGGTGCCGCTCGGGCAGTTTAAGGTGTTAATTGAATACCTTGTAGCTGAGGACTGTAACTGGTGCCGCTCGGGCAGTTTAAGGTGTTAATTGAAGACCTTGTAGCTGAGGACTGTAACTGGTGCCGCTCGGGCAGTTTAAGGTGTTAATTGAAGACCTTGTAGCTGAGGACTGTAACTGGTGCCGCTCGGGCAGTTTAAGGTGTTAATTGAAGACCTTGTAGCTGAGGACTGTAACTGGTGCCGCTCGGGCAGTTTAAGGTGTTAATTGAATACCTTGTAGCTGAGGACTGTAACTGGTGCCGCTCGGGCAGTTTAAGGTGTTAATTGAAGACCTTGTAGCTGAGGACTGTAACTGGTGCCGCTCGGGCAGTTTAAGGTGTTAATTGAATACCTTGTAGCTGAGGACTGTAACTGGTGCCGCTCGGGCAGTTTAAGGTGTTAATTGAATACCTTGTAACTGAGGACTGTAACTGTTTTTCACAAATGTTGTGTTTGTATTGATTGTTGTTTTGTTGTATTTCTGTGATCAGGGTACTCTTGGGATTCAGACCATGGTCTCAATGGGTTTTCCCTGAATAAATAAAGAATAATCATTTTAAAATAATAATACATTACATCTACAGCACTAGCCGCCCACTGGATCTGTGCTATTTATCTTGTGTTAATTCTGAAGTTGAATGCTGGCCCTATTTTGTAGGCAACATGCTGAGAGGTTGATCCAGGCCCCTTTTGAACTGTTCGTCTTCTGGCCAGCTCAGCAATGTGAAACTGGGACATGATATAAAAACCTTTTGGGAGGATAAAGTACATTAGGGATACTTGTTGAAGTGGATAGTTTTAATTTTAATTTTTTTTAATTGTTGTTTTGATCTCAGTAGTGTGAACTCTCACCTGGGAAACTATCCTCTCCGACCTTAATCGGAGGACACAGGCCCTGCTTAGTTTGAATGTCAGCTCCAGAGGAAAAAGACACCCCTGCAAAGAGGAAGAGACAGACTGACTTGCCTTGGCTGAAGTAGGATATGTGTGTGTGTGTGTGTGTGTGTGTGTGTGTGTGTGTGTGTGTGTGTGTGTGTGTGTGTGTGTGTGTGTGTGTGTGTGTGTGTGTGTGTGTGTGTGTGTGTGTGTGTGTGCGCATCCAAGTGCCACCTTCTTCCTAGCCTGCACCCGTGCTGATTTCCTTGTAGCCTGACCAACACACTGAAAGAAGCTGCTCCTGCAGTGATTACAGTACGTGGACAGACAGACATCCAATCACCCATCCAATCATCCAGTGTTTGGAAAGCTGCTGCACTGCTGTACGTAGCCCTGCTGTGAGCACTGAATAAATATGATCTCTGAGTGTCAGTTGTTTCCTCTTAAGCCTAACACCCTGGCTCGAGACTTGACATCTTGGCTCACTGATGCAGTCCTACCTAGCTGCACCATTGTATCAATCAGTTTCTTACCATCATGAAATGTTGAAATTAGATTACCACCATCATCATTATCGTCATCATCAGCATCCCTAATTCCTGACCTCACATCTTTAGTAACATCTCCTAAGGCAGCAGTGTAAGCCATACATTTCTATAAGAACTGTTCAAGGGTCATCATAAATTGGGAATTCACATCGCCTATACATTCAGCTTTTGCCAGGGTTTAAGAAGATATTTAAACGCACTACTCTATTGTCTATATGTCTTCTACAGAGTATTAAACAATACTTACTCTGCGAGTGAAGGCCTGTGCTGAGGCATTGTGGGATCACATAGCATAACAAGTAGAGGAGGACCTCCCTAAAATACAAATGTCATGTCATCACAGATTGTTAGAAACGCAGATGTTAGGAACACAGATGTTAGGAACGCAGATGTTAGGTTAGGAATACAGATGTTAGGAACACAGATGTTAGGATCACAGATGTTAGGTTAGGAATACAGATGTTAGGAACACAGAAGTTAGGAACACAGATGTTAGGAACACAGATGTTAGGAACACATATATTAGGTTAGGAACACAGATGTTAGGAACACAGATGTTAGGAACACAGATGTTAGGTTAGGAACACAGATGTTAGGTTAGGAACACAGATGTTAGGAACACAGATGTTAGGAATACAGATGTTAGCAGATTAATAAGTCCTCTTTGTACCAAAACAGAATCCTATATATAGAATCCTATATCATCAACAGCAGGGCTCTGTAACCCTCTTCCTGGAGAGCTACCGTCCTGCACGTTTTAACTTCCAACCCTAATCTAGTGCACCTGATTTTAATCATTAACTGCTTGATAAAATGAATCAGGTTAGTTACAACAGGGGCTGGAGCAAAAGCCTACAGTAGGGGAGCTCTCCAGGAACAAGGTCGGGGACCCAAGATCTACAGATTTACAGTTCAGTTCAAAATGTATAGCCTAGTCTGTGAACTTTAATACATGAATGACTGTATAATAGCAGCATGCATGCATAATGCAAAGCAATACCTGCATACATCAATCAATAAATGAATGTTTACCTTTTGAATCCAGCCATTCAGTAGGCCTTTAGCAGTTTTTTTGTGGTTGGAAGAGTCTGACCACAGGTCTCAGCTGTGTGAGGAACAAGAAGAACCTACAAAATAACACCTCTGGTAAGACTGGCAAACTGAGAAGGTTTTCTTTGAGGCGTGACTTATACTGTTCTCTGGGGGTGGGGAGTGGGTCCGGTGGTTAAACACTGTACTAGGGTTAGTATCCCGTATCAAATCAAATTGTATTTGTCACATACACAGTTTACAGCAGGTATAAAAGGTGCTCCCTCAACAGTGCAGTACAATATCAATATCCATAATAATCATAAGTCAAGAAGTAGTAAGAAGGTATTATGCATAGTAATAAAACAGTTATGTACACAATCAGATATACAGTATAAATGATGAATGTACTATGTCAAGTATGACTGTTTTTACAATAATAAAGTGGGTAGTGTCTTGGTCACACAGGTGAATAAATAGTGTACAAATAGAACAACAGCATTGACTGTGTGTGTTAATGTGTGTGTGTGTTAATGTGTGCGTGTGTTAATATGTGTGTTAATGTGTGTGTGTGTGTGTGTGTGTTAATGTGTGCGTGTGTGTTAATGTGTGTGTTAATGTGTGTGTATGTGTGTGTGAGAGAGAGAGCTTCTGTGAAAGGGATGACTATATGGAGAGTCAAGGCAAATCAGGGGCGAAAATCTGATATCAACTTTGGAGGGGACAATTACATGAAATTTTCTCAAGAGCAATTCCTGAGGGGGACACCAAAAGTAGTGCTGTAACACATTGTAATATGGTAAATGTATATTGAGGAACCAAAGAAATAAGGTGTTTGCCGTACTCCTAACTACCGGTACCCAAAACTACACAACTAATCACAACAGCAATACCATTGCCTTTAACAAATCTTAGTTCAGTCACCAGTTTAAGTTGAGAGTGGGGGTATCCATGGCATTTTCCAATTATGTTCCTATTTTACAAGTCAAAAAAATTGAGAACCTTTCATAATGTTGCCAAACAAAGACTCAACAATCTTACCTGAGACTCCCTGTCTCTGCCAGTCTGTCCCTGCATATCTGTCCCCAACTCTGCTGTCTGTGTGCCATCTGTTGCCTGCTCTGCCTAATGACATCATTGTGAAACATTTCCATTAGAATTTCATTCATTTCTTATGAACATTTTATCAACTAGTCTTTGAAATATTAGGCTACTAGGGTTCTTACTTTGCATTTTGGTGTACTGAAAAATACTCTGATGTCCGTCTTTTATTTTTCTGCCATTTTTCTACCTGGCTGGCTGGCTACACACACACACACAGTGTGTAGGTTATTTACAGTAGGAGATGGGCTTCTATCATCTTATCTTTTATCATTCTATTTGGGCTTCGATCTAAAAGGTCGCTAGCAAATGTGAAACGGTTTAAAATGACAAGAGTTGACAGGTGTATGAGTTCAGCATTTACACAACATATGCTGCAACCTTTTGTAATTTTAATAGTTTGTTTCATATTGGCTGGCTTCCAACAATAGCTCAATTTGCAAAGCTAGCGAGCACCAATTGCGTTTCAGTGGTGTTTGCTATAATCTTTGCTACCCGGGTTAAATAAAGGTGAAATAAATAAATAAATAAAAGTTCCCTTGCAACAATTTAGCTTTTGCAACGAGACCATTAAATATATTTAAGACAATAAATTGACGATAGCAAAGATTCCATCTTTGACGAGGCCACATAAATGGAATAATTACTAGCTAGCTTAACAGTTAATATTTGCCCGCTAGCTCTGCATATTCAACTAGTGTGTGTGCGCGATTGACTGGATTATCCTCACGTCAATTACGTTCATTGAGTGCCTTTCAGACAGTGGATACCACCCCTCTGTTACCTTGCCAACTAAGGAACTGGCAGTGGATCAAACCATTGTGAGGCAAAGGGTGGGGGGGGTCGCAATCTTTTGAAACTTAAAAACGCGCTATTAAGTGTCTATAATCAGCACAATTGCTTTCTTTGTGTATTATTAATATTATTTAAATTACATAGTTATGTTTCAGTGATAAATTGGGGGGGGACAAATCATATTTTTCCCAGGATGGGGGGGTCGGGTCCCCCCCGTCCCCCCCGGGATTTCCGTCCCTGAGGCAAATAGTCTCTGAGCAGATAGACAGCTAGGCTTAGCTGCTCAGCAGTCTGATGGCCTGATGGTAGAAGCTGTCTCGGAGCCTGTTGGTTTGAGACTGGATGCTCCGACACCGTTTGGTCTGGTGGTAGAAGCTGTCTCGGAGCCTGTTGGTTTGAGACTGGATGCTCCGACACCGTTTGGTCTGGTGGTAGAAGCTGTCTCGGAGCCTAGGGTGGCCCATAGGGTATCTATAGGGTGGCCCATCAGGTGGCTCATAGGCTATCCCACAGGGTATCCATAGAGTATCCATAGGGTATCCATGGGGTATCCATAGAGTATCCATAGGGTATCCATAGGGTATCCCATAGGGTATCCCATAAGGTATCCCATAGGGTGGGCCATAGGGTATCCATTGGGTGGCCCATAGGTTATCCCATAGGGTATCCATAGCTAATCCATAGAGTATCCATAGGGTATGCATAGAGTATCCATAGGGTATCCACAGGGTATCCATAGGGTATCCCATAGGGTGGCCCATAGGGTGGCCCATAGGGTATCCCATAGGGTATACATAGGGTGGCCCATAGGGTACCCCATAGGGTATCCATAGGGTGGCCCATAGGTTATCCCATAGGGTATCCATAGGGTATCCATTGGGTGGCCCATAGGTTATCCATAGGGTATCCCATAGGGTATCCCATAGGGTGGCCCATAGGGTATCCATAGGGTGGCCCATAGGTTATCCCATAGGGTATCCATAGGTTATCCCATAGGGTGGCCCATAGGTTATCCCATAGGGCTCTGGTCAAAATAAATGCACAATAGGGTGCCATCTGGGACATACTCCACTCCTTTATCACATGCATTACTGTGTACATTTTAATTTCACCTTTATTTAACCAGGTAGGCAAGTTGAGAACAAGTTCTCATTTACTATTGCGACCTGGCCAAGATAAAGCAAAGCAGTTCGACAACATACAACAACACAGAGTTACACATGGAGTAAAAACAAACATTCAGTCAATAATACAGTAGAAAAATAAGTCTATATACAATACATACAAGTCAAAGATCAAATTAAAGTAGAATGGAAACAGACTACTGGCTCAGAATATGATATTTTATTTTGTAGCCTATAGCCTACCACCTGCATTAATGTGTAATACATAGCCTACAGCAGGGGTAGACAACCCTGTTCCTGGTGTGCCACAGGTACTGTAGGATTCTATCACAACTAGGCAGCACGTTGAGCTGAGCAACTTAGTTAATTGATCAGTTCAGTGATTGCCTAAATTCAACACACTTGGTCTTCCAGGTCGGTTAAATCAAAAACAGGAAGTTTCTGCGGCCCTCCAGGACCAGGGTTACCTACCCCTGGTTTACACTATAGCATTACAGAAATCTTTGGGAGTTGCATCATTCATTTTTCACAAGATCCAATAGGTGTTAGAGATCACATGTCAACAGAAAGTTAACAGAGTAGTCTAAAGACTACTGCACGTCTGCGTCTGCAAAGTCAGGGCTTTTATGGCACAGGTGGTCGCCACCCTACAGTGTCACTGGTTCAAGCCCCGTTCTGTCAGTTCCCCCTCAACCACTATAATAGATAGTAGTTATAAAATATGATTTCACATTTACCCTGCCATGCCTCATCTCTAACCATATCCAGATGGGAGGGGTGGACCAAGCAATCCATCTAAACTCAATCAGTGAGGAATCTGGATCTGTCATATCAGTCCTAACAATTACCACTCATAGAGAATGATAGAGGACTCTTCTTTGTATCTGTCCCATTATGGAGTCTGTGAGCGCGCCATTGAGGCCATCTCCATTTTGAAGTAGTCCATTTTCAATGAGTTGATAAACCAACTGAAAGTGTGCATACTACCACCTTGAGTGTGTTTGAACTGCTATAAAGGCAAGGTTGGGGACTTACTGCCACCTGCAGGTATGGAATATTTGCTCACAGGTATAATTCATTGGCTGATCCCTCCTGCTGACCTGGATGGCATTGTGTGATCCCTCCTCAACACATAGGAAGTCCCACCCAGTAAACAACTTAAATGTTGAAAGCCCTCACTGACCCTGACAATGCTAAAACAGGCTTTTGGGCACTACAGTCCTCTATCATTCTCTATGGTACCTAAAAGAGAGTGACTCTCCATTTGGGCTGATCTTTAACCTGCTAGCACCTCCCCCAGTAAAAGGGGAATAAGGCAACCTCAGAGTTACACACAAGGATACTTTATTGACACACACACACACAGACACACATACATGGATGAAATGTACATGGAAAGGTAGTGGAATGGTAGTAGTTCTGTACTGGACAGAAAACAGGGGTAATGAATAAATTGTACATACTATATGATAGCAAGAGAGCAATGATAATTGTAATGAAGGACTGTATAAATGGGTATGCTACCAACGATATACACAGAGGCAGAATGCAATAGGCAATAGTAAAAACTATAAAGAACAACAAGCAATAATTATATACATCTTACACACTCACTTTGTGCAAGTACACCATCCCACATGTCAAAGAGATATGAGTGAGTCCAGCTGTTGTTGTGCAGGTCAGAGATGAGCTTGCTGGTCTCTCTGTGTCTGCTTGAAGGAGACAGAGAGGGAGGCAGGATTTGGGGATCTGGAACCAAAAATGTGATTGGCTGACCTCACTGTGTGATAAGGCCCCTGGCAACCATGAGCCCTAGCAAACAATCGGTTTGGCTATGGCCAGAGGTGTGAAGGGCAAGTTCATGATTTGACCTCGGTTATTTCTGAGTTCCCAGTTGTCTTGAAAGCACCAAAAGAGTCACCGGCAAGGACGTCAGAGTACCGCTTGACAGGATCTGCGCAGCAACTGCGCAGTTTTTATGTTCGAGAACGTGCGTGGTCGCTTCCACTGTTTTCCTTTTTTTCAACCCAAACGTCGCTAGCCTTGCCAGGCTGCCGAAGCTGTGTGCAAGATCAAGGGACTGGATTGACTACCCATGTCGTTGTCCCGTTTGGTTTTGAAGTCGGCTTAATGCTGTTTTGTTATAGTATTTGGTATTTTAACTATCAGAAGAAGTGATCTATCGTCACAGAATCTGGTGAGTACTGAGTAGATCAACGCGCCAACGAGCTAGCTAGCTCGCTACTAGATGACGGTACCGTTACAGCACAGATCCGATGTGTGAAAATAAAGCCATTGGCTGCTGCTTTACAGCTTGAAAGATTAGCTAGTTAGCTAGCTACGAGTTTAAAGTTATCGTGCTGGCTAGCTAAGTAAGGACGGTTAGCTAGTTACTGCAAAACTAGCAATGAAACGTTAGCTAGCTAACGTTATGTGGTGAGACTGACAGCTACTTTAACTAACTACTGTAGTCAACACATTATCTATATAACTACTGTACGTTGTTGACTCAATATGTTGTTGTCTGTTTCTTCTGAAGAAACCCCAGCTAGTTAGTTAGTTGACAGAATTCCCAGTTAACTAGTTATCTTGCTATGACGTTTTGACGGTAGAAACGGGCTAGGTAGCTAACTACACTAGGGAGACAGATTTTGTGTGGTGATTCATTCTGTCCTTGTTTGCAGTAAGGGATGGTCACAGAATATTTCAACATCTGAGAATGAGCCTGTGAAACTTTAGAGGAAATAGTAGGCCTATGTAAGTTGCTCAATCAACAGGACCTTTATAAACTAAGTGTTGTATGTCTGTGTTACATAGCAATCTAACTACCGAAGCATAACCCTTAATTAGTACGCTCCTAGACCTGGGGATATTAATGTTACTCTCCCCTGAACTGTCATACGTTCCGTCAGTCAAGGTAACTAGTTAACGTTAGCTAACTAGCTATACCACGTTGTTATACCTCTTCTCAGTCAGTATTTCTTCTCAGTAAGTTGTCAAAATGTTATTGCTGTTCAGTTGCGTAACTAACTACCTTGCAAGCTACCTACACAATGTTGAAGTATCCTCATAGACTCACTGTCAAGAGTGTGACTAGGTTGGAAAAAGAGCCAGGTAGACTACAGGTATGATTGTTAAAGACGCTCAGAGAGCATTCACAGACACAGGTAGCTAGTTGTTTTGCTTGGCAAAGATCAATAAACTGAAACTGTCATATTCATGAATGGAGTGTACTGTTTCTCTACAATCATTTAACTTGCAGGAATAGCACTGGCTTCAAAAGACCAGGGAGTGGAGTGTGAATTCCATAGATTATTATAAGGTGAATTATTAATCAGCCAGTGCACATAGCTGCGCTCAGGAAGGAAACGGGTTGGCACCACACTACACAACTGATTAGAAAAGCACATGCATACTAGCTAAGTATACTGTACTGTAACCTAGATGTGTTCTAGTCTGCATCATGATGAGTTATGAGGGAAGAACAATAAGGGTGACTCTCCGGTTGATCTTAAGTAGGCTACATTCCCCAGTTTCCTCATCAGTACAATCTGTAATGTTGTCTTAGATCTAGACTGTATTGTTGTGCGCCATTCTGTCAGTTCAGTTGTGAATTGTGATTGAGTTGCTAAATCTCAGTCATTTGACTGTTTGTTTGTTTGTTCACTTAGTAAATGGGTAGCTGGCCATGCAAACAGTAGCCTAAACCAGCGTGCACACTCTGCTATGCAAAGCAAATACCCTGCTGGACAGCAAATACCCTGCTGGTAGACATAGCTTAGTGGATCTAGGCTTTGTAACTGCACTTGAAGCAGCTCACCACCACAACGTTTTCAAACTATTTCCAACTTAAAGGAACCCATTTGATCACTCAAACTGAAACTTTGCACTCAGTTGAGAAATATAACACATGTTCTAATTAAAGTTGGCTAGGCACAACTATCTCTGGCCCTGTTTCAGATAGCCATGCCATCTCCATTTGAATGCACTTTGCTTTGTGAAGCATGCAGATGCAGGTACTGGTGTTGTCCCATATAAGAGAAATGTGTAACAGGTTTTAACACGCCCTGCTCCCAGCACCTCCACTTTATGACATGGCTATGGAAACTATGGAAACCCAGAGACAGTGTTCTCATTTTCTTGCAGCCTGTCTATGGATGATGCTACTGTTAGACAAGAATATCACTGTCTAACTCTATCCTATAATTTATGTGCCTGTATTAATAAGTAAAGCATTGCCTAGAGGAGGAGTGCTGATCTAGAATCAGGTCCTCCCTGTCCATTCATTATAATCTAAAATGCATAACTGTTCCCAGATCAGCACTCCTACTCTGAGGAGAAGCTTTATGAATACGGTGTTGATATGATTAAAGTAAATTCCCTGCATTTTCACTCAATAATTTACAGCCTTCCTTGCTGTAAGATGGAGAGCTTGTTATATATGGTGACTTGCCTTGGTTCTTTATGAATACATAAGAGTCTCTCTGGTTATCTGCCTGAGAAAACCATGCCAGTCTTGTTGTTTGTCTCCCTCCTTCATCTCTGAGTGAACGAGTGGGGGCAGGGGGATGGAGAGAGAGGAAAATGAGAGAAGGGAAGAGAGAAACGGATAGAGGGCCAGAGAGAGAGGTAGAGACGGAGAGAGAAAGTCAGAGATCAGAGAGACAGAACATGACAGACTTGGTGGGAGAAAGAGAGTGTTAGGGAGAGATCTATACAGTCTGTATTCAAGGCTTCCTTGGCATTAGATATCATAACAACCCTGCTAGCTGTACCCTCTCTGCCCTACTTGGCCTCTTTCCTGTGTGTTTTCTAAACAACCCAGCCCAGGTCTCTTTAGTTCAGTCACATCTAAGCCATCTATCTCCTTCAAATCGCAGCCGGCCATATTGCCTTCCCCTCCAACTCAAGTCTGCTTTCATTGCCAGGAACATGTCACCATTAGGTCTACAAGACTGTCATTTATTCATTCCTCACATGAGTAATTTAAAGGGCTTCTGGGTGATTTTGCTATGCCAATTTCTCTCAGCTCCACTGCACCGAATCTGCCCTCTGGGTCTTCGTCCCACCTGTGTGTGTCAGACTAGTTTCAATTCTCCTCTGTCCCTAAGACTTGGCTTGACTAAGTTTAGAGCAAAACATATTGAATTAATTTAAGGCCTGTAGGAGGGCCTGTAGGAGGGCCTGTAGGAGGGCCTGTAGGAGGGCCTGTAGGAGGGCCTGTAGGAGGGCCTGTAGGAGGGCCTGTAGGAGGGCCTGTAGGAGGGCCTGTAGGGGATGTACTTGGTGTATTTCTAATATTGTCCAGTAGTTGATATAGTATTTCAGGACTATTTTAGCATGTGATTCATAGCTGTTCCTTCCCCCCCATACTCTCTCTGTCCCCCATTCCTCTCTCTCTGTCTCCCCCCACCCTCTCTCTCTGTTTGGCTGAGCTGCCAGCCAATTAGGAAAGACATGTTATTTACATCTGAAGCAGAGTACCCAGCAGGCAGCAGCCCTCATGGGTCTGTTTGGGTTGGGTGTTCGGTGCTTGTTATTGGAAACAGCTGAGCCAAGTACGACTGTTTGTTTGCTGTTGACTAGGTGTGTGCGTGTCTGTGTGATTTTTACTTTGTGTGTGGCTGAGTGCCTGACCGCCCGAGGGTGTGTGTGATGAGAACACATGCTCCACTGTAATTCTCTACTAGTGTGAAGAGAGAAAGACCTGGAGGTTGTTCCTGTATTTGTGGCCAGTGTGATGATAAGTCCTCTTCACATCAGTTCAGGTAACTCACATGGATGCTCTCCTCCTTCCACAGGAGTCATAATGTCCCAGGTGATGTAAGCCCTCTGTCTGCCTCTGAAGCCAAAGATGAGCGAGGTGCAGGCCACGGTGGAGTTCTCTGTTGAGCTCCACAAGTTCTACAATGTGGACCTGTTCCAGAGAGGGTGAGTGAGTCTGTCTCTTCGTCACTGCTCTGCAGACTGACTGTCAGCCCTCTGTGGTGTTACTTCTACACTGTCCTGTTTATCAAGCACACCAAGGCTTTCTGGGGAAATTCCACGGGCCTCGATTTTCAACTTTCTGAATAACTTTACATTTAGTGTTATACTGTTGTTATTGCTTGAAGTTACAGCGACTGAAACGTTCATCCTCACTTAGCCCTCAGTCCCTATTTTGTAAATGAAAGGAAGTTTGATGGTGACGTTTTGATGTCAATATAGATGTCACATGCCCTGTTCTAATCAATATGATTAAGATATGGTGGCAATGCCAGGTATCTTGTGGTGGGCCACTTTTTCTCAGCCGAACCATAATGATGATACCAGGAGGATTATTCAAATCCGTTTCAAGGCAAAGAGGTTGAATTGAGACATGTTGGTCAGTGATAATAACAAGCCTATATCCTCCACGTAGGTTCCTCTCTCTGCACGTGAACATTCTGATCGTGACATTCTTCCATCTCATAATCATGTTAAAATGATGTCCAGCTTTTCAGACACGCTATTGATCATTCATTCAAATGCCCGTTTATATCGATTTGTGCGTGGAAAAGTCCTCATCCCCCACCTTCTAAATCAGTCTGAGTAGAAAACACCCGCCTGGGGTCGTTGAGTTGACTAGCAAGTAAACACTGTCTCACCTCAAGAGGCCTGACTGACTTTATTTAAAGGGACACTATTTGTAGACATTTTGAGCACAGGGACTCTGTCATATCTATGTTAAGCAAGACTACCGCACGCTTCCAGACTACTACTGTTGCTATAGGCTATTAGTCCCGTTTGTAGATGCACTCGTTTGACTAGGAGTTGTTATTTCCATCCACCGCTGATGCATGCCATGTGCAAGCTTCATGCTACCTTTTGAGAGGAATCCAGTCTAGATTTGTCACGATGGTTCCTGTACGTGGTATCAGAAACCTGTCACCCAAGTCATCAGGTCTGAGTAGTTAAACACACAACCATTATGTCTGATGAGTGATCTCTTCATTATGGTCTGGGTTGTGTTCAATAAGACACACACTGGTAAACAAAATGAAAATGAGTGTTTCTTATTGGACAAGTTCAGGTAGTCCCTCCTTGTTTCAATCTGTTTCCTTCCATTTAATACCTAATGAACACAGCCCTGATGGTGGAGCATGGTGTGATAATGGCCTTGGAACCCCGTCTTCACTGGCATACATGTAGTGCAGAGACCAGAAGTAGCAGTCTTCCTCAGCCAAGTAGAAAAACAGGCTTTTTCAGGGTCCAAGGGTTTGTGTATATTAACACAGGACCTGATGACCATTGTCTTGACAAGGACAGGTCACATGACTTGCCATTGTTGTGGTGTTTCATTCCGTGTTAGAATGCAGAGTTCCCTTAGGTTCCCTTATTGCTTCACAATGGCAGTGTAGCTGTGCTGTGACAGCTAGGTAGTGGTTTGTGTTAACAGTGGCTGTGGGTCTAACCTTTACAATAAGATCCTTGGCCTTTCCAGCTTTCACAAAACAATGTGTGGTTTATGGCGTGACATTTTAAGCTCAATGATAAACATGAATTTAGTAGTGATTTGGGCTCTTCTCCGCACATCATTCTACAATGAACTCATTAGAAAGTCTATCTAGCCTCTCCTCTTGTACACATTGATGCCTTTGTAATGTTTACAACCTTAAGGCCAAATGTCCTTCTTGCAGCAACGGTTGGCGTCAGCAAGACAAGACCACTGAGATACTGACATGCCTTCAGATCTTTATCTCCACACTGTACATTGATGTTCATCATGGAGATTGTCCTACTGTAACATTGACTCTTCACGGTCCCTGAGGCCTGAACTACTCTGGAAGCTGACATTCCAGTGTAGCGTGACACTAGTCTGCGCTAAGTGAACAATGTGTCTGTAGCCATCAGAATGCAGCCTGGCTGAGTGTCTGGTTGTAGTGGACTCAGCTGTGGAGCAGAGCAGGAAGCCTGCTGCGGCCTAGATATTCCCCCAACAGAGTTCCCATGACGTCGGCTTCAGAGAGGATGGAAAGCTCTCTTTTTGCTTCCTGCTTCACAGTGGCCTCTATCCACCGTTGTATTGTAGGGATTTTTCTTCCATTGTAATCCTTGGGCAGGCAGCCTAAACTGTTCACCTAAGTCCAAACTGTTTTTTATTTTATGAATTTTCGTGATGGAAAAACAATTACATTGTAAACTTAAATGACTAAAACCAGATATAAAATATGTAGAACAAATAATGGACCTATATACATTGAGTGGACAAAACATTATGAATACCTAGTCTTTCCATGACATAGCTTTCACCTGTTCAGTCTATCATCCCTTATTGATGTCACTTGTTAAATCCACTTCCATCAGTGTAGATGAATGGGAGGAGACAGGTTAAATAAGGATTTTGAAGCTTTGAGACAATTGAGACATGGATTGTGTATGTGTGCCATTCAGAGGATGAATGGACAAGACAAAACATTGAAGTGCCTTTGAATGGGGTATGGTAGTAGGTGCCAGGCACACCGGTTTGAGTGTGTCAAGAATTGCAACGCTGCTGGGTTTTTCACGTTCAACAGTTTCCCGTGTGTATCAAGAATGGTCCACCTCCCAAATGACATCCAGCCAACTTGACACAACTGTGGGAAGCATTGGAGTCAACATGGGCCAGCATCCCTGTGGAACACTTTCCTAACGTTCCTAATGTTCTGTACACTCAGTGAATATTTTAAATAATATCATCTTTAAGAATGAACCATCACCAAAATAAAAGTTTGACATTCAGGGAGAATAAAAAATTCCAAAACCATGAATTTAGCGGTATTAATTTTATAATGTTTGAGAAAAAGAACACAGCATTAGCCATGGCAAAATGCGTAAAATAGCAGGAAACTAGCATTAAAACTGCATCATTTTTTCTCAGTTCCATGGCAGAATATGTAGAATCGCAGAAAATTTGCTTTAAAACTGCAAAATGTTATATCTATAGAGCCAAGAAGGGGGCCTCTAAAATGTTCTTTAAGATGTAGCCACGCTGAGATGTGCTCATTGCCACGCCCAGCACCTAAGCCCCTTTTTGAGCCAGAAAAAAAACGGTATAGTTTCCATAGCAATGTTCCCTCTCATTTTCAGGTCTGCTGAGTGCAAACTTGAAAGTTGTGAAAATTCTGTGCAACTTCCAGCGTGTGTTTACTGTGAACACTGAGGCTGTACCTGCTTTAAGTTACACTTTCGGACAATGATCAGGTAGGCAACTGTGGCTATTTGATCATCATTCAGAGTGGTCTACCAGAGTGGCCTACCATCAAAAACAATGGAGAAAATGCATCCCATAACATTTTAACATGGAAACAGCTGTTATATCATTCAGCCTACAGTAGGAGCCAATGTGTGGTGTTCAATGTAGGCCCACATTCCATGAGACTTTAGACTTGACATTAACCTGTTAATCCACTTGTCCTTCAGACAAGGAGGTGACTGAGAATGTTGTTGTTGGATACAAGAAACCACTTTCCAAAATAAAATGCATTATTATTCCCATACCATTATTACAGAGAATCAGACAAATGATTCTACTGTCTGCCTATTGGCTACTTAGATTATTCAAGCCTGTCTCATAATACAACACTCCCCTTTTTAAGAAAAACAAAGTGCTCTTTACCAGACTGGCTTTTCAAAGATGTCTAGAAATGTAGGAAGCAATCACTCCCCTATTGTTGACTACTAATGATCTATAACTGGACTAATAACTAACTAACTAGTAATCACTCCCCTATTGCTGACTACTAATGCTCTATAACTGGGTTAATAACTAACTAGTAATCACTCCCCTATTGTTGACTACTAATGCTCTATAACTGGGTTAATAACTAACTAGTAATCACTCCCCTATTGTTGACTACTAATGATCTATAACTGGACTAATAACTAACTAACTAGTAATCACTCCCCTATTGCTGACTACTAATGCTCTATAACTGGGTTAATAACTAACTAGTAATCACTCCCCTATTGTTGACTACTAATGATCTATAACTGGACTAATAACTAACTAACTAGTAATCACTCCCCTATTGCTGACTACTAATGCTCTATAACTGGGTTAATAACTAACTAGTAATCACTCCCCTATTGTTGACTACTAATGATCTATAACTGGACTAATAACTAACTAACAGGATATGAACAGAGTGTGAACACGTGGCTACATGCAGCTTTTTCTTTGATCTCAAATCAAACACATCTTGGTGCAGAGTACACTGAGTCCTACATGTCAATACAATAGATTCCTACTCCGATGTGTTCTGCCTACAACAAAATCTCTTGCACAGTTAGTTTTGCATACTATGTCTTGCATAGTTTGTTTTGTTTCGATATGTTACATTGAAAGTGGCTAATATTGCATTGATTCGATCACAATTCCCACAGTAGAGCGAATCGTTGATAGTTTTAACTAAAGGGGAAAACTCTATAAAGTTGAATAATGTTCCATCTCCTGCTTCTCTGCGAGGGCTGATATTTCTTCTGTCCGGCAGTCCCAGGGAGCTACGCACGAGCGCAGCTTAGAGGGAACATTGATCCATAGTGATCTCAACAGCACCTCATATGCAGAGTCCTGTGTCTGCTACGTAGATGTGATATAAGACTAGTCCATATCCTAGTGTATTTTGGTCTGTGTCCTGCTGTCTGCTTTCCTTCCATTGGAAACATATGGCGAGTCAGGAAACAAACATGGGATGTGGTTCAGACGGACACAACAGTGGGATAGGCTGCTCCTTTCTGGTGCTGCTGCAGCATCACACACACACACACACACACACACACACACACATACACATACACATACACATACACATACACATACACACACACACACACACGGCTTCGAGTCAGCCTAGTAGTCAGGTTATACCAGCCACGGCTCCGAGCTAGTCTAGTAGTCAGGTTATACCAGCCACGGCTCCGAGCTAGTCTAGTAGTCAGGTTATACCAGCCACGGCTTCGAGCTAGTCTAGTAGTCAGGTTATACCAGCCACGGCTCCGAGCTAGTCTAGTAGTCAGGTTATACCAGCCACGGCTTCGAGTCAGCCTAGTAGTCAGGTTATACCAGCCACGGCTTCGAGTCAGCCTAGTAGTCAGGTTATACCAGCCACGGCTTCGAGTCAGCCTAGTAGTCAGGTTATACCAGCCACGGCTTTGAGCCAGTCTAGTAGTCAGGTTATACCAGCCACGGCTTCGAGTCAGCCTAGTAGTCAGGTTATACCAGCCACGGCTCCGAGCTAGTCTAGTAGTCAGGTTATACCAGCCACGGCTTCGAGTCAGCCTAGTAGTCAGGTTATACCAGCCACGGCTCCGAGCTAGTCTAGTAGTCAGGTTATACCAGCCACGGCTTCGAGCTAGTCTAGTAGTCAGGTTATACCAGCCACGGCTTCGAGCTAGTCTAGTAGTCAGGTTATACCAGCCATGGCTTCGAGCTAGTCTAGTAGTCAGGTTATACCAGCCAAACATCTCTTCCACATCTGGGAAATGTACATTCAAAAGGAGATCGCATGTTGTAATACTGTCCTGAGCAGAGCACTGACCAGCAGACAGTCTCAGAGTAGGACAGCTGTTCTAGGATCAGGTCCACCCAGGCTGTCATGTGATCTTATTCATTATGATCGTAAAGAGAGAACTGATCCCAGATCAGTACATGTTTGTTTGAATATGGGCCCTGGTCTTTCTTTACTCATCAATACTTTAAATGCGAGTTTAACACACGAGTGAGTGTTAAAGAAAGTGCTCATTATTCATTCATGAAAAGTGAAAGCTCGTTTTACATGCCTTTAGTAAACCTACACAGACTGTTCTCTTCTTACGAGGCTGTCTCTCCCGTTTCCGCTCCTAACTACAGGCCTATAGGTTACTCCAACAGAGCCAGACGCTTACTCTTTCTATACACTGCCTTCAAAGTATTCATACTTCCTGACCTGTTCCACATGTTGTTACAGCCTGGATTCAAAATGGATTAAATAGATGTTTCTCACCCATCTACACACACAACCTCATGACAAAATGTTTTTAGAAATGTTTGCAAATTTATTGAAAATTAAATACAGTAATCTCAGGATGCATGTTTTGGAATATTTTTATTCTGTACAGACATTTTTTTCTCTGTCATTTAGGTTCGTATTGTAGAGTAACTACAATGTTGTTGATTGAGTTTTCTCCTATCACAGCCATTAAACTCTAACCTTTTTAAACTAACCATTGGCCTCATGGTGAAATCCCTGAGCGGTTTCCTTCCTCTCTGGCAACTGAGTTAGGAAGGACGCCTGTATCTTTGTAGTGACAGGGTGTATTGATACACCATCCAAAGTGTAGTTAATAACTTCATGCTCAAAGGGATATTCAATCGCTGCTTTTTTTATTGGTACCAATCTACCAATAGGTGCCCTTTGCGAGGCATTAGAATCTGTGTTTGAAATTCACTACTCGACTAAGGGATCTTACAGATAATTCTGTGTGTGGGGTACAGAGATGAGGTAGTCATTCAAAAATCATATTAAACACTTATTGCACACACAGTGAGTCCAAGCAACTTATTATGTGACTTGTTAAGCACATGTTTACTCCTGAACTTATTTAGGCTTGACTCAACAAAGGGGTTGAATACTTATTGATTTAAGACATTTCAGCTTTTCATCTTTTATTAATCTGTCCAAAAAATCTAAAAACATATTCCACTTTGTAATTATGGGGTATGGTGTGTAGGCCAGTGACCAAAAAAATGACATTTAGTCCATTTGAAATTCAGGCTGTAACATACCAGAATGTGGAAAAAGTCAAGGGGTGTGAATACTTCCTGAAGGCTCTGTAGGCTAGAGATTTTTAATAGGCCAATTGTTCTAATTTCCATTGGGTTAAAGCTACAGTATGTCCCATCAAATGAGTTCTGTGCTTAGAATTCCTACATTTTGTAGAGACCTTGGACTAGAACATGCCGTGTCTACCTGCCTCATCAAGATGTTGGACTGACAGCTGCAAGAGCCTGGGTTCCAGTCCTGGTAGGGCTGACCTCTGAACACTATGTCCTCCCTGTTGTTTTCATTGCTAACTGTTCGTTTGTCTCCCAGGTTCTACCAGATCCGTGCCAGTATGAAAGTGCCACCACGAGTCCCTCACAAAGTAGAGGCCAGTCTACTCCACCCACCAGGTCAGTTAACACACACACTCGTTTTCTCTCTCTCTCGCTCTCTCTCTCGCTCTCTCTCTCGCTAAAATGCTTTAGTTGTGTCTGTTTCAACCATAAAGAAATCGCCTTCTTTTGTATTATTAATCATAATTATTTGTGTGTCTGTTTTCAGGAAATTTGTCTTGCATCTCAAACCACATCACAGCACAGTAGGGGTTAGTTGTTTATTCAGTTGACTTATACTGGTGGGAATTGCTGATTTCTGGGCTCTGGGGTTTTTGTAAAGATGGAGTCAGTATCTGCAGCCTGATGGTAGGAGCTGTACTCCTGGTTGAGTGGGTGTGTCAGGTCAGTGGCAATTCTCACTCCTGCCCTCACTACTCTCTCCAAGAACAGCGCTTCCATGTTCTTCAGATTAACTCCACTTCTTTTGCAGCTGTTTTTATTACAGATGGATAGCTGTTTGTACCAGGCTTGGAAACACAATGTGGTTGTTTTTATTACAGATGGATAGCTGTTTGTACCAGGCTTGGTAACACAATGTGGTTGTTTTTATTACAGATGGATAGCTGTTTGTACCAGGCTTGGTAACACAATGTGGTTGTTTTTATTACAGATGGATAGCTGTTTGTACCAGGCTTGGTAACACAATGTGGTTGTTTTTATTACAGATGGATAGCTGTTTGTACCAGGCTTGGAAACACAATGTGGTTGTTTTTATTACAGATGGATAGCTGTTTGTACCAGGCTTGGTAACACAATGTGGTTGTTTTTATTACAGATGGATAGCTGTTTGTACCAGGCTTGGTAACACAATGTGGTTGTTTTTATTACAGATGGATAGCTGTTTGTACCAGGCTTGGTAACACAATGTGGTTGTTTTTATTACAGAGGGATAGCTGTTTGTACCAGGCTTGGAAACACAATGTGGTTGTTTTTATTACAGATGGATAGCTGTTTGTACCAGGCTTGGTAACACAATGTGGTTGTTTTTATTACAGATGGATAGCTGTTTGTACCAGGCTTGGTAACACAATGTGGTTGTTTTTATTACAGATGGATAGCTTTTTGTACCAGGCTTGGAAACACAATGTGGTTGTTTTTATTACAGATGGATAGCTGTTTGTACCAGGCTTGGTAACACAATGTGGTTGTTTTTATTACAGATGGATAGCTGTTTGTACCAGGCTTGGAAACACAATGTGGTTGTTTTTATTACAGATGGATAGCTGTTTGTACCAGGCTTGGTAACACAATGTGTTTTTTTTTATTACAGATGGATAGCTGTTTGTACCAGGCTTGGTAACACAATGTGGTTGTTTTTATTACAGATGGATAGCTGTTTGTACCAGGCTTGGTAACACAATGTGGTTGTTTTTATTACAGATGGATAGCTGTTTGTACCAGGCTTGGAAACACAATGTGGTTGTTTTTATTACAGATGGATAGCTGTTTGTACCAGGCTTGGAAACACAATGTGGTTGTTTTTATTACAGATGGATAGCTGTTTGTACCAGGCTTGGTAACACAATGTGGTTGTTTTTATTACAGATGGATAGCTGTTTGTACCAGGCTTGGTAACACAATGTGGTTGTTTTTATTACAGATGGATAGCTGTTTGTACCAGGCTTGGTAACACAATGTGGTTGTTTTTATTACAGAGGGATAGCTGTTTGTACCAGGCTTGGTAACACAATGTGGTTGTTTTTATTACAGATGGATAGCTGTTTGTACCAGGCTTGGAAACACAATGTGGTTGTTTTTATTACAGATGGATAGCTGTTTGTACCAGGCTTGGAAACACAATGTGGTTGTTTTTATTACAGATGGATAGCTGTTTGTACCAGGCTTGGTAACACAATGTGGTTGTTTTTATTACAGATGGATAGCTGTTTGTACCAGGCTTGGTAACACAATGTGGTTGTTTTTATTACAGATGGATAGCTGTTTGTACCAGGCTTGGTAACACAATGTGGTTGTTTTTATTACAGAGGGATAGCTGTTTGTACCAGGCTTGGTAACACAATGTGGTTGTTTTTATTACAGATGGATAGCTGTTTGTACCAGGCTTGGTAACACAATGTGGTTGTTTTTATTACAGATGGATAGCTGTTTGTACCAGGCTTGGTAACACAATGTGGTTGTTTTTATTACAGATGGATAGCTGTTTGTACCAGGCTTGGTAACACAATGTGGTTGTTTTTATTACAGATGGATAGCTGTTTGTACCAGGCTTGGTAACACAATGTGGTTGTTTTTATTACAGAGGGATAGCTGTTTGTACCAGGCTTGGTAACACAATGTGGTTGTTTTTATTACAGATGGATAGCTGTTTGTACCAGGCTTGGTAACACAATGTGGTTGTTTTTATTACAGATGGATAGCTGTTTGTACCAGGCTTGGAAACACAATGTGGTTGTTTTTATTACAGAGGGATAGCTGTTTGTACCAGGCTTGGTAACACAATGTGGTTGTTTTTATTACAGAGGGATAGCTGTTTGTACCAGGCTTGGTAACACAATGTGGTTGTTTTTATTACAGATGGATAGCTGTTTGTACCAGGCTTGGTAACACAATGTGGTTGTTTTTATTACAGATGGATAGCTGTTTGTACCAGGCTTGGTAACACAATGTGGTTGTTTTTATTACAGATGGATAGCTGTTTGTACCAGGCTTGGAAACACAATGTGGTTGTTTTTTATTTTGTTCACCTGATATTTCTTTAATCTCCTCATGAAATACAGTCCTTGTTGTCCCTTGTTTATCTGTTGTGTTTGAGTCCAGGAGAGTTTTGAGTCAATTATAGTTCCAAGATATTTGTATTGCTCAACTGATTCTATTTTAAGTCGATGTGGATGGGCCCGGTATCATCTTTTATATTTCTGAGGTTTGTCATTTCCTTTGTTTTCCCTCATTTTAAGAATGTGTTTTCCTTATTTCTGTCCTGTAGTCGTCCCGGACACCTCTATTAAACCAACGCTTGCTGTATCATCTGCATACTTTACTGTTGCACCGTCTGGTGTTATTTGGGTGCAAACGTTAGTGTAGAGGGTGAACTGAACCAGCAAAAGGACACTGCTCTGGGATACCCTTCTATTGGTGGTTAGTGGGTTCTGATGTATTCACACTGAACCTCACTCTTCTGACCCGACTGGTGAGAGCACCTGATCCAGTTGATGAGACGTGTGTTGATGTCCATGGTTGCACGTTTCTTCACCAGAATATCAGGATGTAATGTGTCCAGATAAAGAAATCTACAAAAAGTATTGTGGCATATGAACATGGTTTATCCAGATCATGTAGATTTTATGAAGGAGGAAGGCCAGTGTATCTTCAGTTCCACGGCCTGGTTTATATGCCAGCTGGAACGAGTCCAGAGGCTCTCTGTGTGCAGGAGAAGGTGTCCCAGGACAATGGGGTCCAAACATTAGATTATCACAGAGGTCAAGCAGATGGGATGACCAGCAGATGTGAATGGGCACAATAGTTTCAGCCAGATTTGGGCGGTTCTGCTGCTGTCCAATGACATTTGAAAAAGTATTCTGTACATGTTACACAGCCATTTACACTCCCTGATAACATCCCACTTAGACCATCACAGCCTTTTGCTTTCTGAGGTTTGAGTTTGGAGAAGACCTGAAAGACAACCTTTTCAGAGATGATTCTGGGACTGTCATTCGGGAGGGGTAAGTCAGTATTACCTGCATCACTGCATCACTTAACTTAACCTGCATCACTTAACTTCCTGCCTAGCAATAAAGATATAATATTTTAGAGGGAAGGAGGAGACTTCACCCAAATTGGGGTGTATATACTTGTGCTGGTGGGAACATGTCTTTGTCTGTTTGCTGTCTGACCCTTTGGGTGAATAATCTTGGTTTGAACTTTAAAAATCATCCATGAGTTTTTACTCGGTTCATTTAGAACCTAACACTCAGTACTTTGTTGAAGTACCTTTGGCAGCGATTACAGCCTCAAGTCTTCTTGGGTATGACGCTATAAGCTCAGCACACCTGTATTTGGGGAGTTTCTCCCATTCTTCTCTGAAGATTCTCTCATGGTCTATCAGGTTGGATGGGGAGCGTCGCTGCACAGCTATTTTCAGGTCTCTCCAGAGAAGAGGTCGACCGATTAATCGGAATGGCCGGTTTAATTAGGGCCGATTTCAAGTTTTCATAACACTCGGAAATCGGTATTTTTGGACGCCGATTTGTCGAATTTTTTATTAATGTTTTTTATATATATATTTTACATCTTTATTTAACTAGGCAAGTCAGTTAAGAACGCATTCTTATTTTCAATGACGGCCTAGGAACGGTGGGTTAACTGCCTTGTTCAGGGGCAGAACGACAGATTTTTACCTTGTCAGCTCGGGGATTCAATCTTGCAACCTTATGGTTAACTAATCCAATGCTCTAACCACCTGCTTTACATTGCACTCCACGAGGAGCCTGCCTGTTACGCGAATGCAGTAAGAAGCCAAGGTAAGTTGCTAGCTAGCATTAAACTTATCTTATAAAAAACAATCAATCAATCATAATCACTAGTTAACTACACATGGTTGATGATATTACTAGTTTATCTAGCCTGTCCTGCGTTGCATATAATCGCTTAGGTACACGTTGCTCCAACCATAAACATCAATGCCTTTCTTAAAATAAATACACAAGTATATATTTTTAAACCTGCATATTTAGTTAATATTGCCTGCTAACATGAATTTCTTTTAACTAGGGAAAATGTGTCACTTCTCTTGCAACAGAGTCAGGGTATATGCAGCAGTTTGGGCCGCCTGGCTCGTTGCGAACTGTGTGAAGACTATTTCTTCCTAACAAAGACAGCCAACTTCGCCAAACGGGGGATGATTTAACAAAAGCGCATTTGCGAAAAAAGCACAATCGTTGCATGACTGTACCTAACCATAAACATCAATGCCTTTCTTAATCAATGCACAAAGTATATATTTTTAAACCTGCATATTTAGCTAAAATAAATCCAGGTTAGCAGGCAATATTAACCAGGTGAAATTGTGTCACTTGCGTTCATTGCACGCAGAGTTAGGGTATATGCAACAGTTTGGGCCGCCTGGCTCGTTGCGAACTAATTTGCCAGAATTGTACGTAATTATGACATAACATTGAAGTTTGTGCAATGTAACAGGAATATTTAGACTTAGGGATGCCACCGTTAGATAAAATACGGAACGGTTCCGTATTTCACTGAAAGAATAAACGTTTTGTTTTCGAGATGATAGTTACCGGATTCGACCATATTAATGACCTAAGGCTCGTATTTCTGTGTGTTTATTATATTATAATTAAGTCTATGATTTGATAGAGCAGTCTGGCTGAGCGGTGGTAGGCACCAGCAGGCTCGTAAGCATTCATTCAAACAGCACTTTTGTGCGTTTTGCCAGCAGCTCTTCGCTGTGCTTCAAGCATTGCGCTGTTTATGACTTCAAGCCTGTCAACTCCCAAGATTAGGCTGGTGTAACCGATGTGAAATGGCTAGCTAGTTAGCGGGTGCGCGCTAATAGCGTTTCAAACGTCACTCGCTCTGAGACTTGGAGTAGTTGTTCCCCTTGCTCTACATGGGTAACGCTGCTTCGAGGGTGGCTGTTGTCGATGTGTTCCTGGTTCGAGCCCAGGTTGGAGCGAGGAGAGGGACGGAAGCTATACTGTTACACTGGCAATACTAAAGTGCCTATAAGAACATCCTATAGTCAAAGGTATATGAAATACAAATCGTATAGAGAGAAATAGTCCTATAATTCCTATAATAACTACAACCTAAAACTTCTTACCTGGGAATATTGAAGACTCATGTTAAAAGGAACCACCAGCTTTCATATGTTCTCATGTTCTGAGCAAGGAACTTAAACGTTAGCTTTCTTACATGGCACATATTGCACTTTTACTTTCTTCTCCAACACTTTGTTTTTGCATTATTTAAACCAAATTGAACATGTTTCATTATTTATTTGAGGCTAAATTGATTTTATTGATGTATTATATTAAGTTAGTGTTCATTCAGTATTATTGTAATTGTCATTATTACAAATAAAAATAAAAAAATTGTTCGATGAATCGGTATCGGCTTTTTTTGTTCCTCCAATAATCGGTATCGGCGTTGAAGAATCTTAATCGGTCGACCTCTACTCCAGAGATGTTCGATCGGGTTCAAGTCCGGGCTCCGGCTGGGCCACTCAAGGACATTCAGAGACTTGTCCCGAAGCCACTCCTGCGTTGTCTTGGCTGTGTGCTTAGGGTCGTTGTCCTGTTGGAAGGTGAACCTTCGCCCCAGTCTGAAGTCCTGAGCACTCTGGAACATGTTTTCATCAATGATCTCTGTACTTTGCTCCGTTCATCTTTCCCTCGATCCTGACTAGTCTCTCAGTCCCTGCTGCTGAAAAACATCCCCACAGCATGATGCTGCCACCACCATACTTCACTGTAGGGATGGTGCCAGGTTTCCTCCAGACTTGATGCTTGGCATTCAGGTCAGAGGAACTCTGGAGCTCTGTCAGAGTTACCATCGTGTTCTTGGTCACTTCCCTGACCAAAGCCCTTCTCCCCTGATTGCTGCAGACATTGTTTGATACCCTTTCCCAGATCTGTGCCTCGACACAATCCTGTCTCGGAGCTGTACGGACAATTCCTTCGATCTCATGGCTTGGTTTTTCCTCTGACATGCAATGTCAACTGTGACCCCTTTAAATAGACAGCTGTGTGGCTTTCCAAATCATGTCCAATCAATTGAATTTACAACAGGTGGACTGCAATCAAGTTGTAGAAACATCCTCAAGGATGATCAATGGAAACAGGATGCACCTGAGCTCAATATCGAGTCTCATAGCAAAGGGTCTGAATACTTATGTAAATAAGGTATTTCAGTTTTTTTTTTGGGGGGGGGTGTTGCAAACATTTCTAAAAACCTGTTTTCGCTTTGTCATTATGGGGTATTGTGTGTAGATTATTTTTTTTAAATCAATTTTAGAATAAGGCTGTAATGTAACAACATGTAGAAAATGTCAAGGGTGTCTGAATACTTTCAGAACACACTGTATGTAGTCAGCGATGGTCCCATTCAGAACACACTATGTAGTCAGCGACGGTCCCATTCAGAACACACTATGTAGTCAGCGATGGTCCCATTCAGAACACACTATGTAGTCAGTGATGGTCCCATTCAGAACACACTGTATGTAGTCAGCGATGGTCCCATTCAGAACACACTATGTAGTCAGCGATGGTCCCATTCAGAACACACTATGTAGTCAGTGATGGTCCCATTCAGAACACACTATGTAGTCAGCGATGGTCCCATTCAGAACACACTATGTAGTCAGTGATGGTCCCATTCAGAACACACTGTATGTAGTCAGCGATGGTCCCATTCAGAACACACTATGTAGTCAGCGATGGTCCCATTCAGAACACACTATGTAGTCAGTGATGGTCCCATTCAGAACACACTATGTAGTCAGCGATGGTCCCATTCAGAACACACTGTATGTAGTCAGCGATGGTCCCATTCAGAACACACTATGTAGTCAGCGACGGTCACATTCAGAACACACTATGTAGTCAGCGACGGTCACATTCAGAACACACTGTATGTAGTCAGCGACGGTCCCATTCAGAACACACTATGTAGTCAGCGACGGTCACATTCAGAACACACTGTATGTAGTCAGTAATGGTCTTATTCAGAACACACTGTATGTAGTCAGCGACGGTCCCATTCAGAACACACTGTATGTAGTCAGCGACGGTCCCATTCAGAACACACTGTATGTAGTCAGCGACGGTCCCATTCAGAACACACTGTATGTAGTCAGCGATGGTCCCATTCAGAACACACTGTATGTAGTCAGCGATGGTCCCATTCAGAACACACTGTATGTAGTCAGCGACGGTCCCATTCAGAACACACTGTATGTAGTCAGCGATGGTCCCATTCAGAACACACTGTATGTAGTCAGCGATGGTCCCATTCAGAACACACTGTATGTAGTCAGCGATGGTCCCATTCAGAACACACTGTATGTAGTCAGCGATGGTCCCATTCAGTTCCTCAATGTTTTTGTTTGTCACATAATTCCTCCCAAATGGTACAGTCAAAGCAGCCTTTTAACA
Organism: Salmo salar; assembly: GCF_965601325.2. Classification (NCBI taxonomy): domain Eukaryota; kingdom Metazoa; phylum Chordata; class Actinopteri; order Salmoniformes; family Salmonidae; genus Salmo; species Salmo salar. Next base: position 33,384,840 of record NC_138308.1, on the reverse strand, counting down.
TGTCCATATTTATTTCAGACCAATCCTTCACATACTTTATCCAAGGTTTTTCAGATGTAATGTTCTGTTTGTAGCGATGTGAGAGGAAGATGGAATTATGATCCGAGTCCAAGTGGTGCCATATGCTTTATAACCATTCGTTATGCTTCATTAACAGAGATGTAGTGTTTTTGGATTGCGAGTGTAGCAGGTTACATATTGTTCATCATTTGGGAGGCTTTTGTTTAAGTTCTTGGTTCTCCTTCAACATATTTTACTATGAAGGGAATGATTAGGCTGGACATTAAGGAACTGGGTCCTTGATACTATTTTCTAGTGTACGTGACCACCTATAAAAGCTAGGCTGTGTGGTTGATTCATTTGTCAGAGAGGTTATCTCAAAGGGCACCAAGCTGACAGATGGTAAATATGATATGAAGTTCTCTAACATTTACATTACATTTACATTTAAGTCATTTATCCAGAGCGACTTACAAATTGGTGGATTCACCTTATGATATCCAGTGGAACAACCACTTTACAATAGTGCATCTAAATCTTTTAAGGGGGGGGGGGGGTTAGAAGGATTACTTTATCCTATCCCAGGTATTCCTTAAAGAGGTGGGGTTTCAGGTGTCTCCGGAAGGTGGTGATTGACTCCACTGTCCTGGCGTCGTGAGGGAGCTTGTTCCACCATTGGGGTGCCGGAGCAGCGAACAGTTTTGACTGGGCTGAGCGGGAACTGTGCTTCCTCAGAGGTAGGGAGGCGAGCAGGCCAGAGGTGGATGAACGCAGTGCCCTTGTTTGGGTGTAGGGCCTGATCAGAGCCTGAAGGTACGGAGGTGCCGTTCCCCTCACAGCTCCGTAGGCAAGCACCATGGTCTTGTAGCGGATGCGAGCTTCAACAGGAAGCCAGTGGAGAGAGCGGAGGAGCGGGGTGACATGAGAGAACTTGAGAAGGTTGAACACCAGACGGGCTGCGGCGTTCTGGATGAGTTGTAGGGGTTTAATGGCACAGGCAGGGAGCCCAGCCAACAGCGAGTTGCAGTAATCCAGACGGGAGATGACAAGTGCCTGGATTAGGACCTGCGCTGCTTCCTGTGTGAGGCAGGGTCGTACTCTGCGAATGTTGTAGAGCATGAACCTACAGGATCGGGTCACCGCCTTGATCTAAATCGTCTGATCTGATTTTGTGCGTTCCAGAATGGTGAAGCTGTCTATTTTAATGTGAAAGATGCTATTCACCTACAGTTCCAATGTGTTAGTTGAATATCCATTGGAACTGACAGTGATACTCTTGGTTGAAAGACATTGAGGGAAGCCCTTCAGATGAATGTGGATTTGGTCTACTCCTCCTTTTGGGTTTTGTTGTTGCTTTGGAGCTGGCAGAGTGGCAGGACTGGTTGATCTCACAAAACCAGCCATGTTCCCAGCTCTTTTCTGAGTCCTGGCAGCCTGGAGCAGTCACAGCTCATCCCTGCCCTGGTCGGCACTGAGAGGAATGCCTTCGCTTCCTCCACTCCAGCCTCACAATACGCTGCATTCTGTCCCCCAACAACCAATCCTCCTGTCACAATGAGGATTATCAGGGGACAAATGAGGATGAGATTGCAGGATGCTCCAGTGTTTTCTGCTCTGAGCCTGATATGATTGCAGGATGCTCCAGTGTTTTCTGCTCTGAGCCTGATATGATTGCAGGATGCTCCAGTGTTTTCTGCTCTGAGCCTGATATGATTGCAGGATGCTCCAGTGTTTTCTGCTCTGAGCCTGATATGATTGCAGGATGCTCGGCGCCGAGCCTGTTGTTGCGGTGCTCCGTGCGCCGAGCCTGGGCGGTGCCCAGTGCGCCGAGTCGATTGGCAGGATGCTCCAGTGTTTTCTGCTCTGAGTCTGATAGGAGTCAGTGAGAGGCTGAGGGCTTTAGCTGAATGTGATTGGTTCTTCCTCCTCACCTCAACCCTGGCGTTTCTAAGTGGCCTATTAATAGGAGGCCTTGTCTCTGGTCTCTTGCCAGCCAGGTCTCTCTGACATTGGTAGTACACCCAATTGACTAGACTTGGTGTTATACTTTAACTGGTGAAAAAGGCAAATTCCCCAAAATTGGGTTGTTTCATTTTCATGTTCATTTTCAGCAGAAAGCTGTTCCATTAGCTTGTGTTCTATTTTCCTCCTGCAGTATGGTGTTTTCCATCCTGGGTTGGTGGAGTCCTGTTCTTCACTGGTCTTTCCCTCCACGGCTGATCTCATAGTTGCAGGTTCTATAGTGCCGTTAGTTCCTCCACGGCTGATCTCATAGTTGCAGGTTCTATAGTGCCGTTAGTTCCTGCACGGCTGATCTCATAGTTGCAGGTTCTATAGTGCCGTTAGTTCCTGCACGGCTGATCTCATAGTTGCAGGTTCTATAGTGCCGTTAGTTCCTGCACGGCTGATCTCATAGTTGCAGGTTCTATAGTGCCGTTAGTTCCTCCACGGCTGATCTCATAGTTGCAGGTTCTATAGTGCCGTTAGTTCCTGCACGGCTGATCTCATAGTTGCAGGTTCTATAGTGCCGTTAGTTCCTGCACGGCTGATCTCATAGTTGCAGGTTCTATAGTGCCGTTAGTTCCTGCACGGCTGATCTCATAGTTGCAGGTTCTATAGTGCCGTTAGTTCCTCCACGGCTGATCTCATAGTTGCAGGTTCTATAGTGCCGTTAGTTCCTGCACGGCTGATCTCATAGTTGCAGGTTCTATAGTGCCGTAAGTTCCTCCACGGCTGATCTCATAGTTGCAGGTTCTATAGTGCCGTAAGTTCCTCCACGGCTGATCTCATAGTTGCAGGTTCTATAGTGCCGTAAGTTCCTCCACGGCTGATCTCATAGTTGCAGGTTCTGTAGTGCTGTTAATCACCTAGAAAGGATAGGACATGGTTAGTCAGGCTTGTAAGCCATCAGCCATGTGTGAAAACAACCAACAGACTGACTGCGTCTGTTTGCTGTGTCTATGCTGCCAGGACATGCCTCAGACTGCTGCCAGGTCACAGCTGACATCCTGGATGTCTGCTAGAGGGAACATGTACTGTAAGCTGTTCATAGGAAGATAACTGGCCAACTTCTCACCGGTACCTAGTAGTGCGTATTGATGTACGTTTTCTGCATTCAAACAAATATCTTCTCATTACAGGTTCTGATCTGGCCTTCCCTGCAGCTGTGGTCGATGACGTCATCTGCAGCAAGACCTTCCAGATCCTCTATAAGAACGAGGAGGTTGTTGTCAATGATGTGCTGGTGTTCAAAATCATGATGCTGCTGGATGAGAAGAAGGTAAGGAAGCTAGACTGTAGGCTGAGACGAGGAAGCTAGACTGTAGGCTGAGACGAGGAAGCTAGACTGTAGGCTGAGACGAGGAAGCTAGACTGTAGGCTGAGACGAGGAAGCTAGACTGTAGGCTGAGACGAGGAAGCTAGACTGTAGGCTGAGACGAGGAAGCTAGACTGTAGGCTGAGACGAGGAAGCTAGACTGTAGGCTGAGACGAGGAAGCTAGACTGTAGGCTGAGACGAGGGAGCTAGACTCTAGGCTGAGACGAGGGAGCTAGACTCTAGGCTGAGACGAGGGAGCTAGACTCTAGGCTGAGACGAGGGAGCTAGACTCTAGGCTGAGACGAGGGAGCTAGACTCTAGGCTGAGACGAGGGAGCTAGACTGTAGGCTGAGACGAGGGAGCTAGACTGTAGGCTGAGACGAGGAAGCTAGACTGTAGGCTAAGACCTTGACCAATGACCAAGTTGTCGTTGTGCTGGTTAGAATCAGTTCTGCTATAGAGGACAATATGCTCACTTTCACTGAGGCTCTGGCTAGCCTGTGTTCAAATGTCCACAGTAGCATACTACTTACAATGCCCAATACATTGCTTCATACTGAGTGTGTTTGAGCTACACTGCAGTGATCCATATGATTGGCCAATTAGATGCAGGCTATTTAGCTATAATGTAGACAATTTAGCCTAATATCTCACATGGATATTGTTCACAATAGCATGTTATAAAATAAATACGTGGTGTGATGGTATGGATATAGGAAGAGAGACGCGGTGTGATGGTATGGATATAGGAAGAGAGACGCGGTGTGATGGTATGGATATAGGAAGAGAGACGCGGTGTGATGGTATGGATATAGGAAGAGAGACGCGGTGTGATGGTATGGATATAGGAAGAGAGACGCGGTGTGATGGTATGGATATAGGAAGAGAGACGCGGTGTGATGGTATGGATATAGGAAGAGAGACGCGGTGTGATGGTATGGATATAGGAAGAGAGACGCGGTGTGATGGTATGGATATAGGAAGAGAGACGCGGTGTGATGGTATGGATATAGGAAGAGAGACGCGGTGTGATGGTATGGATATAGGAAGAGAGACGCGGTGTGATGGTATGGATATAGGAAGAGAGACGCGGTGTGATGGTATGGATATAGGAAGAGAGACGCGGTGTGATGGTATGGATATAGGAAGAGACTCTTGATATGGTTTTTCCTCTCTGAAGCGTTTCCTCTGATTTCTATCCATTCATACTAATGTACTACTAAGAATGCATGCCCAGTACTGCACATTGCTTCATACTACATAGTACGTACTACTAAGAATGCATGCCCAGTACTGCACATTGCTTCATACTACATAGTACGCTAGTGAATGGTGCTCTTGGGTTGTTGTCATGGTGGAAATCAGTTCCTCTGTCGATGGGAAATAGGCTCACTTTCACTATCACTCACTCAGTTTTTTCCCCCTCTGAAATGATTGTTTCCCCTGTCTGTTTCTATCCCTCTTCAGGTAGAAGAATCCCTCAATGACATGGACTTCCAGCTCTCTCTGGAGTTATACTTCACAGATGGAGACTTCTCGTACGTTTCATGATGGCCGAACACTGTGCTTCTCATGCTGTTACCAAACCTGTGTTCAAACACCATTTGAAATCTTAGATACTGTACTTTTAGTGTTTTCTTTAGCCTGCCCAGAAAGACGGATGGATGGGGGTTGCAGGTTTGCAACTAATACACCAGGCAAGCTCAGTCAAGCCCAGATTAAGTTTTTTTTTAATTCTTCAAGTAGTATTTTAACCCAGATCTGGCTATTTTTAGATAAAGATTGTGTTTTTGAACCTCTGCTATGGTGTCCTTAATAAACCCTGTCTGCCAGCACGTTTTAGACATGTCTGATGGTGTCTGTATATACCAAGGGAGTGTGCAGCAGTGCATTTCAAGTATATTTTCCAATACTTTAGATGGAAACATTGCACACAGTTTTTTATATTCTTTATGTTTCTATATGAATACATGTTTGTATTGTATGATTTGAGTTTCTCCAGCAGATGCGTTGTTTCCCACTAGGCCCGAGGAGCTCAGCTCCCTGCAGAACATCAGCAGTCGTTCGCTCCGCTTGCACTTTAGCCTGAACCGAGGCATCCACCAACACATCAATATCATGTTCGACTACTTCCACCTGTCTGTCGTCTCTATGGCCGTCCACGCATCCCTGGTTGCCCTGCACCAACCCCTCATCAGGTAACACACACACACACACACACACACACACACACACACACACTGTATAGGGAATAGGGTGTGACTTCAGACTGACTTGGATATATCATCACTTCAATAAATAAGCATAGATCCTGTAAGTCTGTCTGGATAAGAGCGTCTGCTAAATGACTTAAATGTAAATGTACACTATATTCCTCCAACCTCCAGTTCAGACTTTGTCTTCAGTGCAGTAGAACTGAAAGCTGTTCACCAGTAAGGCCTGATTCCTTACTGGCTGTTTGTCTGTTGTAGTTTCCCCCGGCTAGTGAAGAGTACATGGCTGAACCGCAACGCCCCCCAGCAGAGTAAAGACTCTGTCATCCCGGCCCTGGAGAATGTGGTGTTTGGAACCAGCTATGTCAAACAGCTGTCTGTTGATGTAAGTATAGATTAGGCCTCAGGGCTGTCTTCCTCTAAAACAAAATGTTGGTCGACTGAGAGTCGTCTGTTCTAAAACATGTCTTTTTCCATATATAGACACACCCTATGTGTTTTAATAAAATGAACTGTATGTACTGAGCTTGTGATTAAATAATTAAGATGCACAAATTACTTGAGGGAGCCAGAGATCAGCATAACCAAATGAAAAATACATTTTCCTGACCCTCCTCCTCCCGCTCCTGCTATGGCGTTTCCACTGGATCAGACCATGATATTTTCCCTTTTATCGAAGGGAGAAAGCTGGAAAGATTTTTCAAATACATTCAGGAACTATTGTCATTCTCAGTGGGTGTAAAAACATACTTTGTTGACTTGCTGTTTGAGGTAAAGAAATAAACACTTTGATAAGCTCCACAGCTCATTAGTGGTGGTGAGGTAAGACCATCACAGATACTATCAGACTTCCCCAAATGGCCACATTTCTACATTTCCACATTTGCACACAGGCCAGGAAGCCTAGGTCTACTTCTATGGATAATCAGATGCGCATCCTTACACAATATTATCAGGTGCGCTCCAAACATAATACAATGAATAAATGAACCAAACTCTTAAATGGAATGAAATAAACCAAAACGTGTTTCTCACGAGTGTAGCATAGGTTGTGAGCTCTGCAAACAACGTGTTCACTCTGACAATGAGAATGGTCATTCCAAACCAATTACTCCTAGACCTCCAGATAAATCAGTCATCTCTCACTAATGGTTCCAGTAGCTCTTCTTCTTCCCTGACTGTAGGCCGAATAATAACATGTTGAATCTATTACAGAAATGGCCCTAACAAAACAAACGTAGGTAATGAGATATGATGAGAATGAAAGGTAAATGTAGTACTGGTGTAATGGGGAATTGATAGAAGTTAACAATCAAAGGACAAACCATTCACACAGTTAATATGAAACAATGAATTGGCCGGAGAAGACACATTCTGAAGAGAGACGAGTCTTGTCCATCTAAGCCACACTCACCTTCTTAACTCAACATTTTAAAGGATACCCAAAGCATTATCTTCACACATACTGTACTGTAGGCCTAAGGAATACTCTCATAAACGGTGTCGGGTCCAAAGCACTAGACATTTATGGAAAACCAATGCAATTTCGCTTATTTTCTCCATTCTATCAAATTGCTTGAGGTACCAAAGCAAACACCCTCTCGGCACGCGTGCCTTACATTGCCGATGCCTGTCTTAGAGTGATGGACTGTGCCATCACTGCTGCCTCCAACGGATTAGTCCACTGAGACAGGCAGGAATCAGACAGCTGTCTCGTGTGCCATGAAAAAATATCTAAAGAAATCTGTCGACCAACAGCATATCAACCAAACAATCGACCCGTCTAGTACACCTTCATCCAGAAATCCTGTTGGAGGATTCACAGATTTCATACTTATTCCCCTCCTAATTCCGGGAATCTTCCAACCATGATGTTCAAAAGTTATGTATTTTTTTTACCCTTTTTCTGCTAGTAATGACTTCTATAGGAATGAGTGTTCTGCTGCCAGGGACAAGCTGCTAGTAATGACTTCTATAGGAATGAGTGTTCTGCTGCCAGGGACAAGCTGCTAGTAATGACTTCTATAGGAATGAGTGTTCTGCTGCCAGGGACAAGCTGCTAGTAATGACTTCTATAGGAATGAGTGTTCTGCTGCCAGGGACAAGCTGCTAGTAATGACTTCTATAGGAATGAGTGTTCTGCTGCCAGGGACAAGCTGCTAGTAATGACTTCTATAGGAATGAGTGTTCTGCTGCCAGGGACAAGCTGCTAGTAATGACTTCTATAGGAATGAGTGTTCTGCTGCCAGGGACAAGCTGCTAGTAATGACTTCTATAGGAATGAGTGTTCTGCTGCCAGGGACAAGCTGTACTTTATGAAGACTGTGAGGTACAGGGCAGAAGGAAAACAAGTTGTGGTAGGAGAGGTTATTGACTGATGAGATGGGGAAGAAGAAGCTCTACTAGAAGCCATTAGGGAGAGATGTTGGATTTAGCTGGAGGTCTAGGAGTAACTTGTTTGTAATAACACCGACATGTAGGAGGGTAGCTAATAGCTAGCCCCCCCCACATTCAGGCATCAGGGTTGATGCCCGAATGCAACATGCTCACTGAAGTGCAATGCTAGAGACAATGCTCAGTCCCCACCAAAGATACATGTAGCCAGACCTAATGGGACAGCTCAGAACACACACACACACACACACACACACACACACACACCCACAGCTCAGAAAGCATTGAAATCCATCGACCTCTTCTCCTGGTTTCATAACAGCCATCCTCCTTAGTAATGGCTATCCAGTCAGGAGTACCATACAGGTTATTTCACATCATATTAATTGCAGGCAGTAAATGGAAGGGATAAGGTTATATGATTCATATTGATTCCAGGCAGTAAATGGAAGGGATAAGGTTATATGATTCATATCACGTTCTAGCTGCATATTTAAAATGTTACATTTTGCCAAATGACAGGCCTGATGAGATGCTGGTCTTTGAGTGATGTATTTGGGGATTTCTCCAGATATGAAAGTTACCTAGCCTAGTGTGCTTCTGCTGCTTGTAGAAAATGGATGGATTTACCAAGCCAGCTAATTCTGGGCCAAGAAATATCTTGCCTATTAGAAAGATCTTGCCTATGAGAAAGATCTTGCCCTATTAGAAAGATCTTGCCCTATTAGAAAGATCTTGCCCTATTAGAAAGATCTTGCCCCATTTAGAAAGATCTTGCCCCATTTAGAAAGATCTTGCCCCATTTAGAAAGATCTTGGCCCATTTAGAAATATCTTGGCCCATTTAGAAATATCTTGGCCCATTTAGAAATATCTTGGCCCATTTTAGAAAGATCTTGGCCCATTTAGAAAGATCTTGGCTCATTTAGAAATATCTTGGCCCATTTAAGAAATATCTTGGCCCATTTAGAAAGATCTTGGCCTATTAGAAAGATCGTGGCCTATTAGAAAGATCGTGGCCCATTTAGAAAGATCTTGGCTTATCAGAAAGATCTTGGCCCATTTAGAAAGATCTTGGCCCATTTATAAATATCTTGGCCCATTTATAAAGATCTTGGCCCAATTAGAAAGATCGTGGCCTATTAGAAAGATCGTGGCCTATTAGAAATATCTTGGCCTATTAGAAAGATCTTGGCCTATTAGAAATATCGTGGCCCATTTAGAAAGATCTTGGCCCATTTAAAAATATCTTGGCCCATTTATAAAGATCTTGGCCTATTAGAAAGATCGTGGCCTATTAGAAAGATCGTGGCCCATTTAGAAAGATCTTGGCTTATCAGAAAGATCTTGGCCCATTTAGAAAGATCTTGGCCCATTTATAAATATCTTGGCCCATTTATAAAGATCTTGGCCCAATTAGAAAGATCGTGGCCTATTAGAAAGATCGTGGCCTATTAGAAAGATCTTGGCCTATTAGAAAGATCGTGGCCTATTAGAAAGATCGTGGCCTATTAGAAAGATCTTGGCCTATTAGAAATATCTTGGCCTATTAGAAAGATCGTGGCCTATTAGAAAGATCGTGGCCTATTAGAAAGATCGTGGCCTATTAGAAAGATCTTGGCCTATTAGAAAGATCGTGGCCTATTTAGAAAGATCGTGGCCCATTTAGAAAGATCGTGGCCCATTTAGAAAGATCGTGGCCCATTTAGAAAGATCGTGGCCCATTTAGAAAGATTGTGGCCCATTTAGAAAGATTGTGGCCCATTTAGAAAGATTGTGGCCCATTTCGAAAGATTGTGGCCCATTTCGAAAGATTGTGGCCCATTTCGAAAGATCGTGGCCCATTTAGAAAGATCGTGGCCCATTTCCATTTAGAAAGATCTTGGCCCATTTTAGAAAGATCTTGGCCTATTAGAAAAATCTTGGCATAGGCAATGCAGCATAATAGTATCAATAGGATAAAAGGGGAACAATCGATTGACGTTAAGCAGCCATTACTTAGTAAACCATAAAGGAGTGCAATGAGGAATCCATTCTCTTCACTGTGACCTTGTCTTAACTGTGTGTGTGTCACAGCATCTGTGACATGTTATAGCCTGTTATGACCTGTTATTAACACCCTGTGTGTCTCCCTCCCTTCAGGGCAGAACATTCCTGGTGTCAGACCAATGTCTGCAGCATGCATTCAGCCTTCACCATAGTCTCTGTGCCAGCCTACTGCTGGCCTACCAGGGCCTGTTTGGTTACTTCACCTCTGTCAGCAAGGACCTGCCCTCCTCACACCGCATGGAGCTAGGTAGGCCTACACTACACCATGGTAACACCGGCTCTCTGACACTAGAAACAGTCAGTCACACACCCATCACATTGCCAGGTGGCTGCATGGAGAAAAACAGTGTCAACTGAAATGGAAAGAAACTCCAGGATGTTGATGCGCCACAGATGTAATGGATCTGTGGCTCTGACAGACTGGGTCATTCCTGCATAGTCCATTTATTACCTCCGTTTTGGTGTTGACATTACAACGCTGGACATGCTGCTTGATTTGACTGCAGGGTTTGAGTTGATGAATTAGATTTACAGAGCTCTGATACCCAGTGAGAGAATTACTGGAGATTCAGCTCTGTATTACACCCCAACATGATCCAGAAACACAAACGCTCTTGTTTAATGTTGTGCTCTTCTCTCTTTTGCTTTTTAGAATGTCTATCTAGAATGAGTATGATGTATTTTACGTTTGTCTTCATGAACTGACTGTGTTGTTTATCATAGTATTTGCATGTCATCATTTGCTCCCTGCCCCCTACAAAAAAAGAGTCATTTTAACCGTTCTAGAAGGAACTTGATGGTAGTAGTTCACTTGCTCACCTTTGGAGTGCTGACTTCCTGCGGTAGTGTCCTGGTGGTGGGCCACATCTCTAATCCTATTCACCACTATCTGGAACTGATGTGATACAACTGAGCTTTTAGCTTATTCTGACCCTTCACTTTGTAGCCTAGTGAACACTCTTGCCCTGCACTGTAAGAAGGTATTGGGATGTTCCTCCTCATTGATGTTCCTCCTCTTATGTCCTGAAGTTTAAAGGGACAGTACAACATTGTTGTAGTTGGTTTTAGATGTTCAGATGTTCTTAAAGGGATATAGTGCAAGATTTGGGCCTTGAAGCCGTTTTCTACTTCCCCAGAGTCGGATGTACTTATTGATTCCATTTTCATGTCTCTGCATTTAGTATATAATGAAAGTTCTAGATGGTTAACAGAGGCAGAAAAATGGTATCCACAAGTTCATCTGACTCTTGGGAAGTAGATAAAGGGCATCATTGCCAGAATCTCGTACTATCCCTTTAAAACACCTGAACAAGTCAAACCAGCTACATGTATAACTTAACACCTCCACACGCAACATCAACTCTCCTCCCTACAACTAGCTGTGGTCCTTCACAGACTGTTAGTCACAGTCACAACATCAACTCTCCTCCCTACAACTAGCTGTGGTCCTTCACAGACTGTTAGTCACAGTCACAACATCAACTCTCCTCCCTACAACTAGCTGTGGTCCTTCACAGACTGTTAGTCACAGTCACAACATCAACTCTCCTCCCTACAACTAGCTGTGGTCCTTCACAGACTGTTACTCACAGTCACAACATCAACTCTCCTCCCTACAACTAGCTGTGGTCCTTCACAGACTGTTAGTCACAGTCACAACATCAACTCTCCTCCCTACAACTAGCTGTGGTCCTTCACAGACTGTTAGTCACAGTCACAACATCAACTCTCCTCCCTACAACTAGCTGTGGTCCTTCACAGACTGTTAGTCACAGTCACAACATCAACTCTCCTCCCTACAACTAGCTGTGGTCCTTCACAGACTGTTAGTCACAGTCACAACATCAACTCTCCTCCCTACAACTAGCTGTGGTCCTTCACAGACTGTTAGTCACAGTCACAACATCAACTCTCCTCCCTACAACTAGCTGTGGTCCTTCACAGACTGTTAGTCACAGTCACAACATCAACTCTCCTCCCTACAACTAGCTGTGGTCCTTCACAGACTGTTAGTCACAGTCACAACATCAACTCTCCTCCCTACAACTAGCTGTGGTCCTTCACAGACTGTTAGTCACAGTCACAACATCAACTCTCCTCCCTACAACTAGCTGTGGTCCTTCACAGACTGTTAGTCACAGTCACAACATCAACTCTCCTCCCTACAACTAGCTGTGGTCCTTCACAGACTGTTAGTCACAGTCACAACATCAACTCTCCTCCCTACAACTAGCTGTGGTCCTTCACAGACTGTTAGTCACAGTCACAACATCAACTCTCCTCCCTACAACTAGCTGTGGTCCTTCACAGACTGTTAGTCACAGTCACAACATCAACTCTCCTCCCTACAACTAGCTGTGGTCCTTCACAGACTGTTAGTCACAGTCACAACGTCAACTCTCCTCCCTACAACTAGCTGTGGTCCTTCACAGACTGTTAGTCACAGTCACAACGTCAACTTTCCTCCCTACAACTAGCTGTGGTCTGGTTCTTCACAGACTGTTAGTTACAGTCACAACATCAACTCTCCTCCCTACAACTAGCTGTGGTCCTTCACAGACTGTTAGTCACAGTCACAACATCAACTCTCCTCCCTACAACTAGCTGTGGTCTGGTTCTTCACAGACTGTTAGTTACAGTCACAACATCAACTCTCCTCCCTACAACTAGCTGTGGTCCTTCACAGACTGTTAGTCACAGTCACAACATCAACTCTCCTCCCTACAACTAGCTGTGGTCTGGTCCTTCACAGACTGTTAGTTACAGTCAAAACAAACGTTTCATCCTGAACATGATCAAGTACTTATTAATCCATTCTAACCTTAGAGGGCATAGTAACAACAACAAGGTTAAACATGCCCTTATATATGTGCCAATCACTCCTACTAGCCAAGCCCAGCATGCAAGTCCTTTATGAGAGAGTACTCAGAAGACCCTTCCCTCCAGACCAAAGACACGTCTTCATAGGTATGTCCCCCCTACCTGAACCCTACCCCTCCGTCCCTTCCCTCTACCCTCAATTCATCCTGCTTCTTCATTTCTTTTCTTTTCCCGTTTGGTTTCTTTGCTTTCTCCTCTTTTGGTTCCTTTCTTTTTTCCCCACATACCTGGTAATCTTTCTGTGTGCTTCAATACTTCAGTCTTTCAGTCACTATAAGTCCTAGAGGTCAGTGCCTGTCATAGTCCTCTGTCTGTCGTTTATTCACACACTTCCTTCTCTCCACAGGTGGGCCGCCTTCTAGTCCTTTTCTGTCACAGTCATATCTCCGGGGCCCAGGTTTCTCTCTCTCTCTGGCTCTCTTCTATCTTCTAGTCCTTTTCTGTCACAGTCATATCTCCGGGGGCCAGGTTTCTCTCTCTCTCTGGCTCTCTTCTATCTTCTAGTCCTTTTCTGTCACAGTCATATCTCCGGGGGCCAGGTTTCTCTCTCTCTCTGGCTCTCTTCTATCTTCTAGTCCTTTTCTGTCACAGTCATATCTCCGGGGGCCAGGTTTCTCTCTCTCTCTGGCTCTCTTCTATCTTCTAGTCCTTTTCTGTCACAGTCATATCTCCGGGGGCCAGGTCTCTCTCTCTCTCTGGCTCTCTTCTATCTTCTAGTCCTTTTCTGTCACAGTCATATCTCCGGGGGCCAGGTCTCTCTCTCTCTCTCTCTGGCTCTCTCCTATCTTCTTGTCTTCTCTTCATCCATCTGATTGGCTCTTATGTCTAATGATACCGTTGACTTTACAGCCTGTCTGTCAGACTTGACAGATCTGTGTATGATTGTGGAATTGACAACAAAAAAATGACCTATTTTAATGCTCTTTGTTTTGTTCTCCAGAGGAACTAGACATTGAGAACCGTCTCACTGAGCTCTGTGATCAAGTCAAGGTACGATATTAGTTTCTGCCATCAGCTCACTGTCTGAGCCCTTTTCATAGTCAAGTCGATAGGTCTACTTAGTGGACTAATCACTTCCAGCACTATGGCAGGTCTCCCTGACCCAGATTAAACTCCTGGACTTAAACTCCTGGACTAAGTTCTTCATTGAGTATGATTGGATTTGAACTCAAATAGAGATGTGCTTACCTCAAGGAAACATGGAAGTATTGGAACAGGGCCTGTGTTTGTGTTTTAGCTTGTCTTTGTGGCGCCCCCTGGTGTCTATACTGGTCGAATCTATGTCCCCCTCTCTCCAACAGCAGAGGGCACAGAGCCCGGACGAGCTGGCAGAGCTGGTCAATATGAACCTGGCCCAGCTGTGTTCCCTCCTCATGGCTCTGTGGGGTCAGTTCCTGGAGGTGGTCTCACTGCAGGAGAATGTTGCTGCCCTGCTGGCTGTGGAGCATCACACACTCAGAGTGAGTAGATTAGTAGCACCTAGCACCTCACTAACCCTGCTGACCATGGTGCACCTCACTAACCCTGCTGACCTTGGAACCCCTCACTAACCCTGCTGACCATGGAGCCCCTCACTAACCCTGCTGACCATGGAGCCCCTCACTAACCCTGCTGACCATGGAGCCCCTCACTAACCCTGCTGACCATGGAACCCCTCACTAACCCTGCTGACCATGGAGCACCTCACTAACCCTGCTGACCATGGAACCCCTCACTAACCCTGCTGACCATGGAGCCCCTCACTAACCCTGCTGACCATGGAACCCCTCACTAACCCTGCTGACCATGGAGCACCTCACTAACCCTGCTGACCATGGAGCACCTCACTAACCCTGCTGACCATAGAACCCCTCACTAACCCTGCTGACCATGGAGCCCCTCACTAACCCTGCTGACCATGGAACCCCTCACTAACCCTGCTGACCATGGAGCACCTCACTAACCCTGCTGACCATGGAGCACCTCACTAACCCTGCTGACCATGGAGCACCTCACTAACCCTGCTGACCATGGAGCCCCTCACTAACCCTGCTGACCATGGAACCCCTCACTAACCCTGCTGACCATGGAGCACCTCACTAACCCTGCTGACCATGGAACCCCTCACTAACCCTGCTGACCATGGAGCACCTCACTAACCCTGCTGACCATGGAGCACCTCACTAACCCTGCTGACCATGGAGCACCTCACTAACCCTGCTGACCATGGAGCACCTCACTAACCCTGCTGACCATGGAGCACCTCACTAACCCTGCTGACCATGGAGCACCTCACTAACCCTGCTGACCATGGAGCACCTCACTAACCCTGCTGACCATGGAGCCCCTCACTAACCCTGCTGACCATGGAGCCCCTCACTAACCCTGCTGACCATGGAGCACCTCACTAACCCTGCTGACCATGGAGCACCTCACTAACCCTGCTGACCATGGAGCCCCTCACTAACCCTGCTGACCATGGAGCACCTCACTAACCCTGCTGACCATGGAGCACCTCACTAACCCTGCTGACCATGGAGCACCTCACTAACCCTGCTGACCATGGAGCCCCTCACTAACCCTGCTGACCATGGAGCACCTCACTAACCCTGCTGACCTTGGAGCACCTCACTAACCCTGCTGACCATGGAGCACCTCACTAACCCTGCTGACCATGGAGCCCCTCACTAACCCTGCTGACCATGGAACACCTCACTAACCCTGCTGACCATGGAACACCTCACTAACCCTGCTGACCATGGAGCACCTCACTAACCCTGCTGACCATGGAGCCCCTCACTAACCCTGCTGACCATGGAGCACCTCACTAACCCTGCTGACCATGGAGCACCTCACTAACCCTGCTGACCATGGAACCCCTCACTAACCCTGCTGACCATGGAACCCCTCACTAACCCTGCTGACCATGGAACCCCTCACTAACCCTGCTGACCATGGAGCACCTCACTAACCCTGCTGACCATGGAGCACCTCACTAACCCTGCTGACCATGGAGCACCTCACTAACCCTGCTGACCATGGAGCACCTCACTAACCCTGCTGACCATGGAGCACCTCACTAACCCTGCTGACCATGGAGCACCTCACTAACCCTGCTGACCATGGAGCCCCTCACTAACCCTGCTGACCATGGAGCCCCTCACTAACCCTGCTGACCATGGAGCACCTCACTAACCCTGCTGACCATGGAGCACCTCACTAACCCTGCTGACCATGGAGCCCCTCACTAACCCTGCTGACCATGGAGCACCTCACTAACCCTGCTGACCATGGAGCACCTCACTAACCCTGCTGACCATGGAGCACCTCACTAACCCTGCTGACCATGGAGCCCCTCACTAACCCTGCTGACCATGGAGCACCTCACTAACCCTGCTGACCATGGAGCACCTCACTAACCCTGCTGACCATGGAGCACCTCACTAACCCTGCTGACCTTGGAGCACCTCACTAACCCTGCTGACCATGGAGCACCTCACTAACCCTGCTGACCATGGAGCCCCTCACTAACCCTGCTGACCATGGAACACCTCACTAACCCTGCTGACCATGGAGCACCTCACTAACCCTGCTGACCATGGAGCCCCTCACTAACCCTGCTGACCATGGAGCACCTCACTAACCCTGCTGACCATGGAGCACCTCACTAACCCTGCTGACCATGGAACACCTCACTAACCCTGCTGACCATGGAGCACCTCACTAACCCTGCTGACCATGGAGCACCTCACACTGTTCATGTGTTCTCATTCTGGTCTCTTGCTCTCCTTATTTGAGGTGCGGAGATTTGCAGAGGCCTTCTTTTGTCTGGAACACCCGAGACAAACGGCGCTGGCCTATCAGGAACTACAGTAAGACAAACTACTAACACGTCTTCTGTGTGTGTCCTGTTTCTATTTGTTTGTTTTTATATGATGAATTAACCACCAATTCACAACAACAGAAAATGAAGATTTGTACCGTTTTATTTTTCCCTCCTCACATCTTCTCTCTCTCCCCTCCTCACATCTTCTCTCTCTCCCCTCCTCACGTCTTCTCTCTCTCCCCTCCTCATGTCTTCTCTCTCCCCCCTCCTCACATCTTCTCTCTCCCCCCTCCCCTCGTCTTCTCTCTCTCCCCCCTCCTCACATCTTCTCTCTCCCCCCTCCCCTCGTCTTCTCTCTCTCGCCCCTCCTCACGTCTTCTCTCTCCCCCCTCCCCTCGTCTTCTCTCTCTCCCCTCCTCACGTCTTCTCTCTCTCCCCTCCCCACGTCTTCTCTCTCCCCCTCCTCACGTCTTCTCTCTCCCCCTCCTCACGTCTTCTCTCTCCCCCCTCCTCACGTCTTCTCTCTCTCCCCCCCTCCCCTCGTCTTCTCTCTCTCCCCCTCCCCTCGTCTTCTCTCTCTCTCCTCCCCTCCCCTTCTCTCTCTCCCCTCCTCTCTCTCCCATCCCCTTCTCTCTCTCCCCTCCTCACGTCTTCTCTCTCTCTCCCCTCCTCACGTCTTCTCTCTCTCCCCTCCTCCGTCAGTGCTCACAGCCACCAGCAGATGACCACAGCCATCAAGAGTTCCTCCTACTTCCTGTCTCTACCACCACTTCCTGTTGCGTGTGCCGACCTGGACGGGGACGTCAGCTCCCTGCCAATCATCTTCGAGGACAGATACCTGGACTCTATCACGGAAGGTCAGCGACGAAATAGAATGAAATAGATTGTGTTTCTATATTTCTATGAGTAACATGGCAGACCGTTAGAGAGACAGCTATTTAAAACAGGGATGTAATCACTTCAATTTAGAAAAGTCAGGAAAGTAAATATTGTTTTCGGGCTAGGTTATGATGTATGTATAGAGAGCTATGTCATAAAAGAAGGAATTTGTGATTAATCAGGGAAAATCACATTCACGCTTACGCTTTGAAATATGATTTCTACAATCACAGTAACTTGTTCATCTAAGTGCCTTGAACATTTGAAGTGACACTGGAAAGTGGCAACATGGAAGTGTTTCTTTGTCTTTCTCTATGAATATATTTAGTCTGTTGTGTATCGCCTCTGTATATCTGTCTGTTGATTCAGTTTACGGTGGCAGCACCATTTCACCTAATGTAATTCTGGGTATATGTAAATCTACTTGGTGGATTGAGATTTTCTCCATACTCTGGTTTCCCCTGCTTCAGATCGGGACGGGCCGTGGCTGGGCATACATAACCCCCGGAGTGGCTCCACGTCCTCCGGTAACTCTAAGGCCAGCTCATCCTCTTCCACTGCAGCTGCCGCAGCATCCTTCCCCAGCCCCATCCTGGAGCCTCGGCCTCCAACCATGATGGACACAACCTGGCCCGATGACTGCCCAGACCTGCCCAAGTCCAAAGGTGTGTTGTTATTATTCATAGGAATAGTTACTCTCATAGTTACTACGCTAGACGTTCAGGTGATAGTTACTACGCTACACGTTCAGGTGATAGTTACTACGCTAGACGTTCAGGTGATAGTTACTACGCTAGACGTTCAGGTGATCGTTACTACGCTAGACGTTCAGGTGATAGTTACTACGCTACACGTTCAGGTGATAGTTACTACGCTACACGTTCAGGTGATAGTTACTACGCTACACGTTCAGGTGATAGTTACTACGCTACACGTTCAGGTGATAGTTACTACGCTACACGTTCAGGTGATAGTTACTACGCTACACGTTCAGGTGATAGTTACTACGCTACACGTTCAGGTGATAGTTACTACGCTACACGTTCAGGTGATAGTTACTACGCTACACGTTCAGGTGATAGTTACTACGCTACACGTTCAGGTGATAGTTAGTACGCTACACGTTCAGGTGATAGTTAGTACGCTACACGTTCAGGTGATAGTTAGTACGCTACACGTTCAGGTGATAGTTAGTACGCTAGACGTGTTCAGGTGATAGTTAGTACGCTAGACGTGTTCAGGTGATAGTTACTCCGCTAGACGTGTTCAGGTGATGGTTACTCCGCTACACGTTCAGGTGATGGTTACTCCGCTACACGTTCAGGTGATGGTTACTCCGCTACACGTTCAGGTGATGGTTACTCCGCTAGACGTTCAGGTGATGGTTACGCCGCTAGACGTTCAGGTGATGGTTACTACGCTACACGTTCAGGTGATGGTTACTACGCTACACGTTCAGGTGATGGTTACTCCGCTAGACGTTCAGGTGATGGTTACTCCGCTAGACGTTCAGGTGATTGTTACTCCGCTAGACGTTCAGGTGATTGTTACTCCGCTAGACGTTCAGGTGATGGTTACTCCGCTAGACGTTCAGGTGATTGTTACTCCGCTAGACGTTCAGGTGATTGTTACTCCGCTAGACGTTCAGGTGATTGTTACTCCGCTAGACGTTCAGGTGATTGTTACTCCGCTAGACGTTCAGGTGATTGTTACTCCGCTAGACGTTCAGGTGATTGTTACTCCGCTAGACGTTCAGGTGATGGTTACTCCGCTAGACGTTCAGGTGATTGTTACTCCGCTAGACGTTCAGGTGATTGTTACTCCGCTAGACGTTCAGGTGATGGTTACTCCGCTAGACGTTCAGGTGATTGTTACTCCGCTAGACGTTCAGGTGATTGTTACTCCGCTAGACGTTCAGGTGATAGTTACTATGTCTTGGTAAATATGGCACTGACAAATCCTTGACAATGCTTCCTTGAATAGAGTGGGAACCATGATGTTTTATCAGTTCATCTGAAGCACGTTGGGTTTGTGATAAAATCCCTTAAAAATAAAACAAATACTTTTTCTTTGTATTAAAGTCAAGTCGGTGAAACTGAAGAAGAATGCCAAGACGGAGAGGGAGAACGCCAAGAAGCTCATCAGACAGGGATCCAAGGACTCTGTGGTTCTGGTGGCCTATAAGAACCTGGGGAAGGCCGCTAACTCGGCTAACCCTTCACAGCTAACACATGGAGAAACGGACCAGGACAGAGCGGCCCAGGGACAGGGAGAGGCTGGCCTGAAGCAGCAGAGGGAGGCGAGGGAGCAGGGGGAGAGGGATGCCTTGCTGGGGGTGACTGGGGGAGACTCCAACACTGACCTAAGGACTAGGATCTCCAAATATTTTCCTGAGCCTGGTGCTACCACCACCACCGCTGGACAGGCAAATGCTGTTCTTAATTTTGACTCTCTCCTTGAGGATGACGTCCTAGTAGCTAGTGGCGTGGCTAGCCAGAAAGGTTACTTCACAGCCTTAGTGAGCTTGGACCCACAGAACAAGCCGGCCCAGGCTGGTCCTGGAGCTGTAGCCGGATTAACCACCACAGATAATAACCAAGTAATTCACAAAAATGCTGCCGTTGACCACTGCAGCCAGCAGCTGCCCGATCAATACACGCCTGGTTCTACCACCACTGGACTCAGGCACATCGAGGTCCAACCCAGTGACAAGGACCCGTACCAAGGAGACACAGTGACAGTTCTCCTGCCCTGTCGGACGGATGGGGATGGGACCTCCAAAAGAGAGATCCCAGAAATCACCCAGACAGACCTGTGTATGTCCGACTCTAAACACCTTGCTATGAGAGACTGGAGGTCTGAGGTGTCTGACAGGCCTGGGGGTAGAGAGGTAATGACAGAGGTTAGTCAGAGGCCAGGTCTGGTGCTTCTACAGCAGGTGAAAGGTGATTGTATCAGGCTGCCACCAGACGGAGGTGCTGCAGTCCCCAGTGCCTCCTCCCGTCTCTCTGACTCTGGTATTGAGAGCGAGCCCAGCTCCTTCGCTATCCAGCTGGCTACCCTGGCTGGGGCCCCTGAGACGGAGTTGGGCCCCCAGCAGGCCGAACGGCCCCTATTCAGCCCTGCTCCCCGGCCCGTCCAGCCCACCTCTGTCCATAAGGGCAGCATGGGGGCTGGAGAGGGCCTCAACCCGGAGAGCACAGTCAGCGCGGTCAGCGGCGTCCAGTCTTCCCTCACCTCCATCAACTCGCTGCCCTCGGATGACGAGGGGGAGGGGGGTACATCTGTGTCCAGGGGCTCCAGCGGCGTAGGAGGAGGGGAGGCCGAGGGGCCACCAGGCCCAGGGGGAATGAGGAAGTCCAGCGTTCTGGTACAGGAGCAACAGAGCCTGGTGTTCTCTGGAGGACCACCACCATCAGTCCCAACACGCTGCTCCGTACCCAGCCAAACGCACCCCGACGCTGGGATGGGCCTCAACACCACCGCTAGTGGGGGTTCTGCTTCTCAATATCTGCCTCCTAGGACTTTTTCCTCAACCTCTGAGTCAACACTTAACACTGATCCCAGGTTGTTAACAGGTTTCTCTGAGGGGGCTGTAGGGGGTCCAGGTGCCACCCGTAGTGAGCCCCAGACAGCCTCCTACCCCTCCTCTAACTCCACCGCCAGCAGCAGTGACCTGGTCAAGAAGGGACTGGTAGAAAACTACTTTGGCTCGCGCTCCAGCACAGACGTCTCCGAGATCAGCCCTGTAGAGACGTCAGCTATCACCCTGGGGATACTGTCCGGAGCGGGGCCGGGGCCGCCTGTGGAGGAAGACGAGGAAGAGGACAATGAGATGATAGAGAACGGTTTCTACGAGGAAGGAGACGGCTTGGCGTTCGTGAACGGTGTCGTTGATGAGGAGGAGGAGGATGAAGGGGATGGAGGGGCAGTAGGGAGGAGTCTGTTGTTTGAACAGTTGGGACTGGACCATGTTCAGGAGCCCAGGGGTCTTCCTCCAGGCTACGGTGCCCCTATCCGCTCCCCCCTGGCCCCCAGCTCAGTGGGCTCTTCCCAGGGGAGACCTCTAGTCCCTACCCCCTCCACCTCCCTCACCTCCAACAGCCTGCGCTGGTATGACAGCGCCCCCACACCACAGATGAAAGCGTGAGTCCACAGTCTAGTCATCTCATGTCCTACAGTCCACAGTCTAGTCATCTCATGTCCTACAGTCCACAGTCTAGTCATCTCATGTCCTACAGTCCACAGTCTAGTCATCTCATGTCCTACAGTCCACAGTCTAGAGGTTGACCGATTAATCGGAATGGCCGATTAATTAGGGACGATTTCAAGTTTTCATAACAATCGGAAATCGGTATTTTTGGACGCCGATTTGGCCGTTTAAAAATTTTTTTTTTACCTTTATTTAACTAGGCAAGTCAGTTAAGAACACATTTTAATTTTCAATGACGGCCTAGGAACGGTGGGTTAACTGCCTTGTTCAGGGGCAGAAAGACAGATTTTTACCTTGTCAGCTCAGGGATTCAATCTTGCAACCTTATGGTTAACTAGTCCAACGCTCTAACCACCTGCTTTACATTGCACTCCACGAGGTTACGCAAATGCAGTAAGAAGCTAAGGTAAGTTGCTAGCTAGCATTAAACTTATCTTATAAAAAAATAATCAATCATAATCACTAGTTAACTACACATGGTTGATGATATTACTAGTTTATCTAGCCTGTCCTGCGTTGCATATAATCGCTTAGGTACACGTTGCTCCAACCATAAACATCAATGCCTTTCTTGAAATCAATACACAAGTGTATATTTTTTAAACCTGCATATTTAGTTAATATTGCCTGCTAACATGAATTTCTTTTAACTAGGGAAAATGTGTCACTTCTCTTGCAAACAGAGTCAGGGTATATGCAGCAGTTTGGGCCGCCTGGCTCGTTGCGAACTGTGAAGACTATTTCTTCCTAACAAAGACAGCCGACTTCGCCAAACGGGGATGATTTAACCCCTGTGCGGCCTACGGGACGGACATCCAGCGAAAAATCATATCGCCATTAGCATAACAAAATGTAATAATTAAAAAAATTTAAAATAATAATCAAATTATATCGTTTTATAGATACACCTCTCCTGAATCGAACCACGTTGTCCGATTTCAAAAAGGCTTTACAGCATAAGCAAAACATTAGATTATGTTAGAGGAGTATATCGTAAAAGTAGCCACATAGCCATTTTCCGACCAACCACATGCATCACAAATAACCAAAAAACAGCTAAATGCAGCACTAACCTTTGACAATCTTCATCAGATGACACATCTAGGACATCATGTTACACAATACATGCATTCTTTTGTTCGATAAAGTTTATATTTATATATAAAAACAGCATTTTACATCGGTGCGTAACGTTGACTAAGTATTTTCCCTCGAATGCATCCGATGAAACAGAGCTACAATTTACTAAATTACTATTCGAAAACATTTTTAAAATGTAATATTGTCATTCTAAGATTTATAGATTAATATCTCTTGAAAGCACCTGTAATGCCAGATTTAAAATTAACTTTACTGGGTAATCATACTTTGCGATGAAAGGGGATGCGATACTCTGAAAAATAGGCTAACGTTACAGGTCAGCGCCATCTTGGAACAATCGCATATCACATCTAGTCTTGTATACTATTGTCAATAATCCCTTACCTTTGGTTGTCTTCATCAGAAAGCACTTCCAGGAATCCCAGGTCCACAACAAATGTATTTTAGTTCGAAAAAAATACTCCTTTATGTTCCAAGAGCTTGTTCTTGTTAGCGCGTCTGAAGGCAATTATGACAAAGGCGTAATTATGACATAACACTGAAGGTTGTGCAATGTAACAGGAATAACGTTTTGTTTTCGAGATGATAGTTTCCGGATTCGACCATATTAATGACCTAAGGCTCGTGTTTCTGTGTGTTATTATGTTATAATTAAGTCTATGATTTGATCGAGCAGTCTGACTGAGCGGTGGTAGGCAGCAGCAGGCTCGTAAGCATTCATTCAAACAGCACTTTCGTGCGTTTGCCAGCAGCCCTTCGCAATGCATTGTGCGGTTTATGACTTCAAGCCTGTCAACTCCCAAGATTAGGCTGGTGTAACCGATGTGAAATGGCTAGCTATTTAGCTGGGTGCGCGCTAATAGCGTTTCAAACGTCACTCGCTCTGAGACTTGGAGTCGTTTTTTCCCTTCCTCTACATGGGTAACGCTGCTTCGAGGGTGGCTATTGTCGATGTGTTTCTGGTTCGAGCCCAGGTAGGAGCGAGGAGAGGGACGGAAGCTATACTGTTACACTGGCAATACTAAAGTGCCTATAAGAACATCCAATAGTCAAAGGTATATGAAATACAAATCGTATAGAGAGAAATATTCCTATAATTCCTATAATAACTACAACCTAAAACATTTAACCTGGGAATATTGAAGACTCATGTTAAAAGGAACCACCAGCTTTCATATGTTCTCATGTTCTGAGCAAGGAACTTAAACATTAGCTTTTTTACATGGCACATATTGCACTTTTACTTTCTTCTCCAACACTTTGTTTTTGCATTATTTAAATCAAATTGAACATGTTTCATTATTTATTTGAGGCTAAATTGATTTTATTGATGTATTATATTAAGTTAAAATAAGTTCATTCAGTATTATTGTAATTGTCATTATTACAAATAAATAAATAAATAATAATAAAAGTAAAAAAATCGGCCGATTTAATGGTATCGGGGTTTTGGGCCTCCAATAATCGGTATCGGCGTTGAAAAATCATAATCGGTCGACCTCTAGTCCAGTCTAGTCATCTCATGTCCTTCAGTCCAGTCTAGTCATCTCATGTCCTTCAGTCCAGTCTAGTCATCTCATGTCCTACAGTCCACAGTCTAGTCATATCATGTGCTACAGTCCAGTCTAGTCATCTCATGTCCTACAGTCCACAGTCTAGTCATCTCATGTCCTACAGTCCACAGTCTAGTCATCTCATGTCCTACAGTCCACAGTCTAGTCATCTCATGTCCTACAGTCCACAGTCTAGTCATCTCATGTCCTACAGTCCACAGTCTAGTCATCTCATGTCCTACAGTCTAGTCATCTCATGTCATACAGTTCAATCATTTCAGTTCTGCTTCTTTGATGGAAATGTCTTCAGCCTTAGCTAGGGAAATGTTGCTCCGTTAACTTTACTGTATTAGGTTGATTTGACAGGGATGATGCACCATTTGCACATTAATGTGGTCCTTTGTGGTTCAGTCTGTAGATAATGGCGCTTGCAACGCCAAGGGTCGTAGGTTTGATTTCCGTTGGGACCACCCATATGCAAAATGTATGCATGCATGACTGTAAGTCAATTTGGATTAAAGCATCTGCTATATGGCATATACACTGAGTGTACAAAACATTAGGAACACCTTCCTTATATTGCATTGCACCCCCCTTTTGTCCTCAGTTCTTCACACAAACCGGTGCGCCTGGCACCCACTACGATACCCTGTTCAGAGGCACTTCAATCTTTTGTCTTGCCCATTAACCCTCTGAATGGCACACACACAATCCATGTCTCAATTGTCTCAAGGCTTCAATATCCTTCTTTAATCTGTCTCCTCCCCTTCATCTACACTGATTGAAGTGGATTTAACAAGTGACATCAATAAAGGATTGTATCTTTCACATGGATTCGCCTGGTCTGTCTATGTCATGGAAAGAGCAGGTGTTCTTAATGTTTTGTAAACTGTGCATATGCTCAGTGTACAGTAGTAGTATTATTATGATTATCATAATAGCAGATATTATTAATCAACATTACTGGGCAGGCAAATAATAAAAATGTCTTCCTTATCCTGGTGGTGTAGTTTTGTTGCGGCCAAAGAGGAGTTGAAGCAGCTGAGACTACCAGGGTTCCTGTACAGTGAGGTGGGAGACCTGGCCTCCAGTGTTCCTTACTTTAGCCTGGAGGAGGATGACAACTGTGACGAGGGCATCCACCTCATCGTCTGTGTCCACGGCCTCGATGGTAACTACACTTTATCCATTTAGTCAGATAATCAACCCATCTTGTTATCTGCTTCAGTTCTTTTGGCACAGGACATGTGGTCCGATATGTTGAAAACCGATCTGGGTTCAAATACTATTGAAATAATTTCAAATCCTTTACCTGGGCTTGATCAAGCTTGACTTGGCAATGGAACCAATAGGAAAGCCCCAGTAGTGGTATTCCAGACAGGTTAAAACCTGTTTGGGATAGGAGGCAGTATTTTCACGTCCGGATGAAATGTGTGCCCAAAGTAAACTGCCTGCTACTCAGGCCCAGAAGCTATGATATGCATATAATAGGTAGATTTGGCTAGACAACACTCTAAAGTTTCTAAAACTGTTCAAATGATGTCTGTGTGTATAACATAACTTATTTGGCAGGCGAAACCCCGAGGGCAAACCATCCAGGATTTTGTTTTTGAGGTGACAGTGTTTTCAATGGGTTTGTATGTGAATCTAGATTTCTGTGGCACTTGCTTGCAGTTCCTATCGCTTCCACTGGATATCAACAGTCTTTAGAAATTGGTTGATGTTTTTCTTTTGAGTAATGAAGAAGTAGCCCTGTTCAGAACGAGGGTCGAGTCTAGTGTACTGTTTGTTAGGGGCGCACAACCTGAAAGCTCGCTCCACTTTGTTTTCATCCTGTATTGAACGCAGTTTATCCCATCTTAAATTTTATTGATTATTTACGTAAAAAAATACCTAAAGTTGTATTAGGAAAGTTGTTTGCAATGTTTGGATCAAGATTACAGGTAACTTATTAGATATTTTGTAGTCATGTTGCGCCAGTTGGAACCGGTGTTTTGTCTGAGTCAAACGTGCCAAATAAATGGACATTTTGGACATATAACGACGGAATTTATCGAACAAAAGGACCATTTATGATGTTTATGGGACATATTGAAGTGCCAACAGAGGAAGCTCTTCAAAGGTAAGGCATGATTTATATCGTTATTTCTGACTTTTGTGTCGTGCCTAGCGAGTTGAATTATGATTGTCATGTGTTTGTTTGATGGGGTGCTGTCCTCAGATAATAGCATGGTTTGCTTTCGCCGTAAAGCCTTTTTGAAATCTGACACGGTGGCTAGATTAACAAGAAGTTAAGCTTTAATTTGGTGTATTGCACTTGTGAATGTATGAAAGTTAAATATTTCAAATTAAAAAAATATATATTTTGTGTTCTGCCATTTCACCGGATGGTGTCGAAACGTTCCGCTATCAGAACCCCTAGCCATAAATTAATGCATCGCTCATAGTATTTGAAAGATTTCAAACGGTATTTGAACCCAGGTCTAATGTGAAATATCTTGGGTGTTCCTTCATTCTGTGTCTTCCAGGTAACAGTGCTGACCTGCGTCTGGTGAAGACCTACCTGGAGCTGGGACTACCTGGTGCTAGGATAGACTTCCTCATGTCCGAACGCAACCAGGTAACTAACCATAGTGTACCACACCTGAACCAACCGACACTACCTCATTATGGGACACCTGAACCAACCGACACCACCTCATTATGGGACACCTGAACCAACCGACACCACCTCATTGTGGGACACCTGAACCAACCGACACTACCTCATTGTGGGACACCTGAACCAACCGACACCACCTCATTATGGGACACCTAAACCAACCCGACACTACAAACATCCACCAAACAAGCAAAAACCAACTATGAGAATGAGTGACACCTAAACCAACCGACACTACCTCATCCGCCTCTTTACTTCACATTATTATGGGACGTTATGTATTTCAAGTCCATTCGTACTTGAATGACAATCAACAATGGATGGTTAATAGGAATTTCTTCTAGTTTCGTCTCATGGGAGTGCAGTATTGTCATGGGAGTGCAGTATTGTCTTGGGAGTGCAGTATTGTCTTGGGAGTGCAGTATTGTCTTGGGAGTGCAGTATTGTCTTGGGAGTGCAGTATTGTCTTGGGAGTGCAGTATTGTCATGGGAGTGCAGTATTGTCATGGGAGTGCAGTAAACAATGCCGTGTCCTTGTCAGTCTGTAGAACTTTAGGTCTGACTTTTTGTTTTCCCCACAGAATGATACGTTTGCTGACTTTGAGCAGATGACAGACCGGCTGTTGGATGAAATAGTTCAGTACATTCAGATCTACAACCTCACTGTCTCTAAGATCAGGTACATATGGATTCTTCAGCTCTACAACCTCACCATCTCTAAGATCAGGTACATATGGGTTCTTCAGATCTACAACCTCACCGTCTCTAAGATCAGGTACATATGGGTTCTTCAGATCTTCAACCTCACCGTCTCTAAGATCAGGTACATATGGGTTCTTCAGATCTACAACCTCACCGTCTCTAAGATCAGGTACATATGGGTTCTTCAGCTCTACAACCTCGCCGTCTCTGAGATCAGGTACATATGGGTTCTTCAGCTCTACAACCTCACCGTCTCTAAGATCAGGTACATATGGGTTCTTCAGCTCTACAACCTCGCCGTCTCTAAGATCAGGTACATATGGGTTCCAACCTCACCGTCTCTTCTTCTTGCCCAGTCTGACTACTATGGGTGCTGAAGTGTGAAGTGTGTCCCTCTCCTCTTCTTCATCTGCGCTGATGGAAAGAAGTAATAATGGGATGGGTTGAAGCAACATCGTGGATCTCTAGCACCCATGAATTGGCTTTCCCACTGTCCAGTCAGTCACCCCTTTCCCCCTGTCCAGTCAGTCACCCCTTTCCCCCTGTCCAGTCAGTCACCCCTTTCCCCCTGTCCAGTCAGTCACCCCTTTCCCCCTGTCCAGTCAGTCACCCCTTTCCCCCTGTCCAGTCAGTCACCCCTTTCCCCCGTGTCCAGTCAGTCACCCCTTTCCCCCTGTCCAGTCAGTCACCCCTTTCCCCGTGTCCAGTCAGTCACCCCTTTCCCCCTGTCCAGTCAGTCACCCCTTTCCCCCTGTCCAGTCAGTCACCCCTTTCCCCCTGTCCAGTCAGTCACCCCTTTCCCCGTGTCCAGTCAGTCACCCCTTTCCCCCTGTCCAGTCAGTCACCCCTTTCCCCGTGTCCAGTCAGTCACCCCTTTCCCCCTGTCCAGTCAGTCACCCCTTTCCCCCTGTCCAGTCAGTCACCCCTTTCCCCCTGTCCAGTCAGTCACCCCTTTCCCCCTGTCCAGTCAGTCACCCCGTTCCCCGTGTCCAGTCAGTCACCCCTTTCCCCGTGTCCAGTCAGTCACCCCTTTCCCCGTGTCCAGTCAGTCACCCCGTTCCCCGTGTCCAGTCAGTCACCCCGTTCTCCCTGTCCAGTCAGTCACCCCGTTCTCCCTGTCCAGTCAGTCACCCCGTTCCCCCTGTCCAGTCAGTCACCCCTTTCCCCGTGTCCAGTCAGTCACCCCGTTCTCCCTGTCCAGTCAGTCACCCCTTTCCCCGTGTCCAGTCAGTCACCCCGTTCTCCCTGTCCAGTCAGTCACCCCGTTCTCCCTGTCCAGTCAGTCACCCCGTTCCCCGTGTCCAGTCAGTCAACCCTTTTCCATCAGTGCAGATGGAGGAAAGAAGACAAGAAGTTGAATCAGCTTAATACTATTGAGATGCCCCCTGTTATATAACAGTGCTCTCCACATCAGCCATATTTAATTGTCCCCCACCATGAAATCGGGGAGGGGATCTGTCTTGGTCCTTTAATACATTAGTCCCTCATGATATCTCAGAAACCACTGGCCCAATTCTGAGGAAACTTGGGTGAATGATGCATCTTGCCATAGAGATCCGGCATTTACAAAAGGACACTGATTGGCCCAAGCTAATCAGTGTCATTCGTGGGGGATGACACGTTTACTATTGCCTTGTTTGATTTGAGCTCCTGCGTGATCTCTGACCTGTATCTATATTCTCTGTTTCTCAGCTTCGTAGGCCACTCCCTGGGGAACCTGATAGTTCGTTCAGTACTGACCAGACCCAGGTTTAAATGTTACCTGAGCAGACTTCACACCTTCCTCTCTCTGTCTGGACCTCACCTGGGTACCCTGTACAACAGCTCTGCTCTGGTCAACACAGGTATCTCTCTACACTATACCCTCTACAGCAGGGATCATCACCTAGATTCAGACAGGGACCGATTTTGTTTCTTTTCTGGAGCGGATGGTTGGGGAGGCCGGAACAATTAGAAATAATATGCAAATTGACCGCAAGAAGCCCAAATATAATGTTTGACTAAAACACAGCAGTTTCAAACCTTGCTTATATTTGTATAAGATTGTGTCTCTTTTATGCGTGGGAATACTTGAACAGATTTCTTAAATTCACTTCATTTGGAGCTGTTTTCCTGGTGTTTTTAGCATCTTATGTCCAACGATGAAAATTCCTCACACAATTTATATTTATTTATTTTTGCTCAGAAAACTTGGGGGTGCAAATAAAACCATCCATGGGCCAAATTCAGCCCACTGGCCACCAGTTGGGATTTTGAAGAATCTGACAAATATCCTGCCTTATTAGATTTATTTAGTTCATGCTCGCAGTGTGTTTGCGAGATGCCGTACAAAAGGCAGTTTTAAAACCGCCCCGTGACTCCTGCAGTGTCTACAGACATCCACCAAACAAGCAAAAACCCACTCTATGAGTGTGACAACTGATAGTCACTTATAGATGGGCTATGTCAGTCAGGCAGGTGGCTAGCTGCCTGTAAAGCTGAAGGGCTCTGGCTAGTAGTACTTAGCCAGTTAGAAGGATGATGTCAGAAGCTAACATTTAAACGGATCATTTAAATAGGTTACTAATTTGTAGTAACTGTGCTTTACAGAGAGTAGGTTACTGAGCCAAACAGTGATGTGGTGCTCAGTGGTGAGGCTGAGGCAGGCTACAATGCATGCAGGAGGAAGCGGAGGAGACATTTAGACAATACTTTAAAAACACAGGATATAACATTCCATTTAAAAAGCTCCTAGCTTACAATTAAAAAAATAAAAAATGATGAATACTATTCCAGGAATATTTCCCTTTAACTACGGCAGTGTGCTACGCACAGTCAAGGAAACAAGTCATTGTCTTCCTCTCCCTGGTTGATTTAGTCGGTCTTTAACCCCTGTATTCCTCCTCCTTCCTCCTCCCAGGCCTGTGGTTCATGCAGAAGTGGAAGAAGTCTGGCTCCCTGCTCCAGCTGACCTGCAGAGACCACTCTGATCCCAGACAGACCTTCCTCTACAAGCTTAGCAAGAAATCTGGTGAGTTGAGCAGAGTAAAGATCATTTGTTGTTGATGTTTTTTACAGTGCAATTTGTTACATTGTTAATGCCTGATATCCATCTGTTCTGCTGGGCATTTAAATGAAGCTTGCTGTCTATTGTTCCATGAATAACAGGTGTGCTGTGTCAATGTGTTGTGGCAGGTCTTCATCACTTCAGGAACGTGGTGTTAGTGGGCTCTCTGCAGGATCGTTACGTCCCGTATCACTCAGCCAGGATCGAGATGTGTAAGACAGCCCTGAAGGACAAACAAACAGGTGGGCCCTACATATTTATCAGAGCAGGCCACAAACATGTGTCCTACAGGACATTTGTTCACAGTGTAGACAAGCTACTGGACCAATAGCCTGGTTCCTCTTGCTTGCTGTTGGGGCTTTGCTAGGCCGGGTTACAGTTAAGCACTTTGTGACAACTGTTGATGTCGAAGTGGCTTCATGAATACATTTGATTGATTGTTGTCGTGTACGGCTCAGTTGGTTAGAGCATGGCCCTTGCAACACCAGGATTGTGGGTTTGATTCCCGGGCCACCCAGATGTAAAATGTATGCACACGCTTCTAAATGGAGTTTATTCTTCTTCTTATTCTCTCTGTCACCCCCTTTTTTCTCTTTTACTCCCTTTCTGTCTCTCCCCCTCTCGCACTCCCCCTCCCTCTTTCTCACTTTCCCTCTCCCCCTATCCATCTCTCACTCCCTCTCTCCCTCTCTCCCTCCCCCTCTCTCCCTCCCCCTCTCCCAGGTTCGGTATATGTAGAGATGATAGAGAACCTGTTGCTGCCGGTGCTCCAGAACAGAGACTGTAACCTGGTGCGTTACGATGTCATCCACGCCCTGCCCAACACCGCCAACTCCCTGATTGGCCGAGCAGCACACATCGCCGTCCTCGACTCGGAAATCTTCCTGGAGAAGTTCTTCCTGGTCGCAGGCCTGAAGTTCTTTCAGTAGGAGAGGAGGGGTCTATGAATCCAACCAATGGCTGGAAGGGGGGATGGGAGGGGGCTCTACCAATCTAACCAATGGCTGGAGCGGAGGGACATTTTTTCAGTAGGAAGTAGAAGTGGCCACCCAATCAAATCAATGACTGGAGGAGGGAGAATGGGGGCCTCCCAATCAATAACATGGTCCCATATCTGTTTTGGTCAACTCCTATAGTCATTGACATGCCAAAAAAATGTATGCATTGTATCCTGTGGAGGTCACCAGGTGGAAGGAGTTTACACATTTAAGACCATGTCAGTGGTGCTGAAGTGAGATCTCTGCCCATCTCCACCCAATGACCATAGAAGTTGACAAGACTGCACAAACTGATCTGGGACCAGGCTAGCAAATAAAACCTGTGGCTGGAGGGAGAGGGGAAGAGAGGTGAACGTGGAGCATACATAGAATATAATTACTAGACCATCAATCTAGTGATGCTATTTCTATCATGTGTAGCTTATATTACCTCACTGCATCCAAAACCCAGTTCTCAATATTGTATCTGGTTGACGCGTATGGTTTTATAGATGCATCTGCTTCCATATGGAAGGTCAGAATTCTAATATCAGTGTTTATTTTTATTTATTTTTTGTTAATTTTTTTATCGGTTTATTAGTGAATGTTCCTCATTTTTATTGTTCTACTTCCATTTTTCAAAGGATGATTTCAAGTTGATTTTATGAATGTACTTGTGGTGGGGGGATGGTTTTCCTTATCATATTGCTGTCCTTTCAGTGTTATTTATCTATGAAATTGTTATATTTTCACATGGTTTTGTTCAAGCCATTCATTTATTAAGACGATTGCAATACCGATCTGGAAATGTAGCTGCTAAAAATGGTGAGCTAACTCATCTTCTCATATTGTCGTCACCTTTATTTAAAAGGTGCATTTTCTTCAACAACAACAAATTAGTCGTAAAGTTAAACTATTATACTCTTGCATTACTTTGCACCACAACTGTATAAAAAAAAGGATTTTCTACTGAGGATGGTCATTTTTACTAAGTACATATTTTACTATCAGAATTTTCATTTGTGTTATTTTTTCATTTTACAACGGTAAAGGCTTCCAGTCTAGTCGAACTAACTTAACGGAATCAATTTGATTGTAACTCGGACAATGCAGCCTGGGACTTAAAAGGCTTTGTGGTTTTCTATAGCTCTGGACCAGGGCGTTCGGTGCAGGTTGTTGGCGCTGAGCCTTCCTGAACAGGGGAAGAGACAACTCGTTGCGCAATGGACCAGAGCTAGGTTTTATACTGTATGCTGTTACTTTGCCATAACAGCATCGTGCACAACACTAAACCCAACCTGGTGTTGGGAACATTATACGAGCCTTGCTTGATTAAAGCATGAGAACATTTTATTACAAGGGGTTTTAAATAAACTTGTTCAACTGTTATAGCCAGAAGGGTCGTGTTCATTAGGGCTCACCGTAGCAAAACATTTTCTCACAGAAAGCAAAGAAAGCCTTGCTTATTGGACAAGTTCATGTAGGGAAGAACCCTGTTTTGATTGTGTTTTCTTCCGCCTGGTGCCAAATGAATACGACCCAGATGTAAAGGTGGGGTGTAGCCAAGGGTCAGTACTTATGAATAGCACATATCTTGGTTCATGGAGAGTATTTATGTTTTGCTGTCATGGATGGGTGGGTGTATTATTTATGGTTTTTAACATGAGTATTGTTTTTAGATATAAAATCAACTTCTCATTTCTTTGTGAAAATGGTTTGTATCATTGCACTCTTTACCATTAAATAAATGTATTATAAATATTTGTTGGTCTTTTTTTGCTCATTTATGCAATTTGGTTGAAAGTTAAGAACTCAAATGTTTGACTAGATAGCAGTGTATGTGGATTCCACTGCAAGATGATCACCTTTCCCTGCCAGAGTAAAAAACAATAGGCAGTGGTATGGTTTCTAATATATTCCATCTCCAGAAAAGGTTATCTAGACTTGAAGAGGACGAGCCTGGATGAAAAGGTTATCTAGACTTGAAGAGGACGAGCCTGGATGAAAAGGTTATCTAGACTTGAAGAGGACGAGCCTGGATGAAAAGGTTATCTAGACTTGAAGCGGACGAGTCTGGATCCCAGTCTGGGTCTGCTCTCTCTCCTTATTGAACTGTCATGCCAACGGCAAGATGGCTGACAATGAAATGGCAATGGAGTAGGCTAAAAACAAATAAGGCTATTTTATTCCGCCATCAAATAAAGTCTCTGGTTGAAATGTTTGGATTTGGGATTATTTGGGATTACCTCATTATTTGAGGTTGTGGTGTAAAACAAATGACAGTCAACCGTCCTAGGAATGTGTGAATGGACATTTTTTAGTAGGCTATCCCATTTATTCAGTGTCTACAAGCCTAGTTTACCCCTCTCTCCCTTGCCCCTGTTTGGAGTAAATTATAAAAGCCTGTTGCAACCATCTGATTTTAGGAATGTTGTCTCCCATGGTAACACAATGGAGTCCCGATTGACCTCCCTCTCCACACACACTCACTACACAAATGCCTCCCCTTTTACCCCAGTCTCTCCTCTCTCGACGCCCCCTTTCAGAGAGCAGAGGGGCATTGTGGGATGACGTAATGTGTTCCTAAATGAGACAGTCCTCCAAAGGGACTAAACTATGTTGAGTTGACTGCAAGAAAGGGGAGTGGGGGTGTAGGGGTCAGAGGGCGATAGATGAGGGGTGACGGCGTGGTGAGGTTGGGGGGGGGTGTTATTAGGCTCATCCCCCCCTGAGATGACGGGAAGTAGACAATGGATGGCCATCTTTTCTTGACTTGAAGAAAAGGTCTACAGGGCCAGGGAAACCAAATTCAACAACACCAGGTGTGAGTCTGTCAACAGTACTGTCCAGAGATCACAGTCCTGGGGGCAGTTTATCCATCCATGGCCTTACAAACCCTCTTTTACACATCCTGTCTACCAGCAGACTGCAAAGTTGTTTAACATCTCACACAGTCTAATTAAGGCTTGATAAGAGGACTGGGGCTGTTTTCTTTCTCTCAGACAGGTGTTATGTAGTATATATGTGTCAGATGATTGTCAGGAAAGTAGCAACTGCTTAAACATGTAATCTAACTAGAGAATATCCCTTGAAATGACCTATTAGTTCAAGACTAGCCTTAATCTGTGTCCTCGAAACCCTCCTATGCCATTAAAGCATCTGTTAGAAAATCTAATCACAACCATTAGCTAAACTAGATAACAATATAAATCAACAGGTTGATATGGAGACAGCAGTATGGTCTCAGACTGTGGACCTAATCAGCTATAATCTCATATGAACTAATGCTAATCTGGGTAATCTGCCTCTTATTGGAGTAAACCCTGCCAGACTGGCTCAAACATTCATTATTGTTGCATTCCCTGGATTATTTACCCAAACAATTAAAGAGGCTTGAAACTGAATGCAGCATGGCTAGCTCATAGGACATGGTGGAGATACAAGGTTGTGTTTTTAGTTCAGGGAAGGTTAGACTTCCTTAATTTTTCAACATCAAATTAGAAAATACATTCTCATATAATTTAAATTAGGGAGGCAAATTTTAGACTTGTTTTACATTTCAATTTGATTAATTGGATTCTAAGAATGTCTCATTTATAATTTCCATTAAATATTTCAAAAAAATATTTTCTTTCTCACGTTGATGGGCTATATTAGCATATTATAGTGGCGAGTAATGAAATTAGCATGATGTCAATCATGCTGAATCATCCAGTTTACCATGCAATAAAAACGTGACCAATAAATTATAGCGAGTCATTCCATGCCGTGTACTTTGGGATATCCTGGTTTCATACTCAACTCACCTATTGAACCAAACACAAATGTAATTGCAATATGCATAGTCACTTCACCCCTACCTACATGTACAAATTACCTCAACTGACCTGTACCTCCCTGTATATAGCCTCGTTATTGTTATTTTATTCTGTTACTTTCTACTATTTTTTACTTTAGTTTATTTGGTAGATATTTTCTTAACTCTTCTTGAACTGCACTGTTGGATAAGGGCTTGTAAGTAAGCATTTTACCGTAAATTCTAAAGTTCTACACTTGTATTCGACGCATGTGACAAATAAAGTTTGATTTGAATATTGAATATCAAACTTGGTTGATTAACATGGACGTTATGTCAGTATGAGAAAGTACATTGTTACAAGTATAGAGACCGTCATTGTAAATACGAATTTGTTCTATTAATTGCGAAATATAGAGAGTATAGTTGTCAGTGAGAAAACGACATTTCATACTAGACTATGGTAAAACATCCACCCCTTCGGTTCATTGCAGTTGGTCCAGTCCAGTGTGTAACGTCTGGCTCAGCGACGAGCGTCTTGAAAGTTTTTCAACATCACCTTCTGTTTCACTGTCCGTCAAAACTCTCAAACTACGTTCCGTTATTTCAGGGATAATTTGTCTCATTTCTATGCCTGGATAACCTCAACAACATCGTTTTGTTTAAGATATTCAGGTGTTTGCTGGTTTCATCTGTTGGTAAGTGTTACTTTTCAACTATTTAGGGCGGCGATTGGCATAACATGCAAGCACTTGTTGCTCTTCTATTCCGCGTTAATGTTTTTGTTTATGTGTGTTCATGATGCGTTTAATGTCTCCATTATTCATTCAATACAGTATTGCTTTCTTTCGGCTACTATTTTAGTTTGTAGGCTACTTAGTATGCTCCAACGTTGCCTAATAAATAAATTGTTATGAATCGAATCAATTTTGATAAGTATACACCTGCTCCAATGTGATATCATCATGATCATTCTCTAACTGAATTCCATCACATTGATGTCCCACTTTTAACTAGGTTGGATGTACATTTGCATTCAGCAAGGAAAGTATGAATATGATTATTTTGTAAGCAGGTGCGCTCATAGCCTCTATTGCTCAGAGGCTACTTGGAGATGCTTTATGAAATGTCTCTCTAATCTCCCAGGTTCCTTCAATGACACCCTCCTCTCTAACCTTTGTCTATGTTCTGAAGAAGTGTTGTACACTATATTACAGAGGGCTGTTAGTGTTC
Organism: Salmo salar; assembly: GCF_965601325.2. NCBI lineage: Eukaryota > Metazoa > Chordata > Actinopteri > Salmoniformes > Salmonidae > Salmo > Salmo salar. The sequence goes on along the minus strand of NC_138308.1, from coordinate 33,348,021 downwards.
AAGCTCTCTGTTTTGCTTTCTGCATGATTAGTTCTAAAAAACAAAGATTATTGTTACCCCAAGCGTCCACAGAAAATATACACGTTTCCACGTCCTCAGCCTTCCATACCTCTCTCCCTAACTCTATCCCTCACTCTAAAACTCTCTGTCTCTCTCTGTCTGTCTGTCTCTCTCTGTCTGTCTGTCTGTCTGTCTCTGTCTGTCTCTGTCTGTCTGTCTCTGTCTGTCTCTGTCTGTCTCTGTCTGTCTGTCTGTCTGTCTGTCTGTCTGTCTGTCTTTCTCTGTCTGTCTCTCTCTCTCTGCTCCTTGTGTAATAATTGAATGTTACTCTCATATTCTTGGAAACCCCCAGATTTTAGTGTTGGATCACTCTCAATGTTTCTATCAAAGGTTTCTAGTCTCTGCAGCATGAAATGGATGCCTTGCTCATCTGAGATTGGAATGCTGGATGGTTATGAGGTGATTAGTTTCGGTCTGGTGGTTGTGTGTGTTTCATGCGACTGTGTGTATGCTTCCCCAGTCCCCTCATCGAGATTCTACCGGTACACTGAAGTGTTCACTTCACTGTCCAAAGTGTTCAACAGAGCAGTCCGTTGGCAGCTCTTTGCACCTTAAAGGGCTTGAACACTACAGTGCAGTAGTCCGCGGTGCAGTAGTCCAATGTGCACCTCAAATGGCACCCTATTCCCTATACAGTGCACACATTTTGACCAGAGCCCTATGGGCCTTGGTCTAACGTAGTGCATTAAATAGGGAATAGGGTGCCATTTGAGATGCAGACGGCATGTAGAGTGCAGCGGTCTGGTGGTGCAGCGGTCTGGTGGTGCAGCGGTCTGGTGGTGCAGCGGTCTGGTGGTTCAGCGGTCTGGTGGTGCAGCGGTCTGGTGGTGCAGCGGTCTGGTGGTGCAGCGGTCTGGTGGTGCAGCGGTCTGGTGCAGTATTGTTTTTGCTCATTAAGAGTGTGCTAAGAACAAGGGGTTATAATAGTCTTGAAGGGGATTTAAGGCCTTGCAGATGTCTGGGCTGACTGCTCTCATGTGATGCCAGGTCTGAGGAAAACATGGCTTCAAATACTATTTTAAATCGTTCAAATACTTTAGCTGTGCTTGATTGAACCTGTTGCTATGGAACTGATACAAAAGTGAGGTGCAAACCCTGCCCACCTGGCATTCCATACAGGATAAAGCAAAAAAACACAATTATTTATACGATTTCAAATAGTATTTGAAACTAGGTATGGATGCCAATTCTGAGGTCACTCTGGTTTGACTAAGGGGATGTCGGAGGGGAGAACGAGTGAGGTAATTTCACACGTCAGCCTACCCTGTCTGCAGACTTGTTTGTGAGTGTTAGATGAGGCTCATACTTAAACTGTCTCTGACTGTAACTGTTCTGATTAATACTTGATGGGGATATGAAGTGATAAGACTAGGTGGAAGGTACAGTGCCTTCAGGAAGTATTCACACCCCTTTACTTTTAACATATTTTGTTGTGTTACAGCCTGAATATTAAATTGAGATTTTGTGTCACTGATTTACACACAATATCCCACAATGTCAAAGTGAAATTGTATTTGTATAAAACTTTAGAAATGAATACAAAATGAAAAGCTGAAATGTCTTGAGTCAATAAGTATTCTACCCCTTTGTTATGGCAAGCCTAAATATGTTCAGGAGTGAAAACGTCACATAATAAGTTGCATGGACTAATTCAGTGTTCAATTATAGTGGTTAAAATGATATTGGTAACCCACACATAGAATTATCTGTAAGTTCCCTGAATTGAGTAGTGAATTTCAAGCACAGATTCAACCACAAAGACCAGGGAGGTTTTCCAATGCTTCACAAAGAAGGGCACCTCTTTAGTAGATGTGTAAAAAGAAGACATTGAATATCCCTTTGATATTACACTTTGGATGGTGTATCAATACACCCAGTCACTACACAGATGCAGGTTTCCTTCCTAACTCTGTTGCCGGAGTGGAATGAAACTGCTCAGGGATTTCACTATGAGGCCAATGGGGATTTAAAACAGTTAGTTTTAATGGTTGTGATATGAGAACTGAAGATGGATCAACAACATTGTAGTTACTCCACAATACAATACAATACTAATACTAACCTAAATGTGCTCAACATCAGTCAATAAGGCACTAAAGTAAAACTCAATTTTGAATTCAGGCTGTAACACAACAAAATGTGGAATAAGTTAAGGGGTATGAATACTTTCTGTGTGTTGTCAAGCCTATCAGACACACAATATGTAGTGTATCTACTTTAAGTCTTCTTGACACTAGTCAGTTCCAATCTTAGTCAGTTCCCCCACCACTTTTTTGGTACAGCTGTGGGATGGGGCTGGAGAAATGTAACCACTCAAAAACGCATAGCTATGAATGCAAGGACTCACCACAGTCCATTCGTTGCGTTCTTCATCTATTCATCTATCTATTCACAACCATTGGGCCAAAGTTCCCTTTGTCAACAGAAACTGTGACGAAGGATTGAACCGTCTAGTCTAAGGAATTGATGCTTATACAATTCTAAGTGTAAACTCACGTTTGTCTTATGCATAACTCACATTCCTGGACATCTGGTAAAACCAACGCTGTACTCACCGTCAGTCAGGCTTTTCTTTCCAACTCACCTCTGCCACACTGTTTTGCAGCGTGAGTAAGATGGTCAACTACTGTCTCTGAAGGTGTGCTCATTGGCTTTTCACACCTAGGTTCCTGAACACAGGTTCCTGTATAGTCTAGGACCGTAGAGAGGTTTTAATCAGAGTTTTGCCTGGGCCCTGGGGGATAGTATGACTTCACAGTCAAATGTCTCAGAACAAGGCTGGCTTTTCAGGTTTTGCTTTGCTGCTGAATTGTTTGCTGTTCTTCTGAGTGGCAGGTGTGAGACTTTGTTTGAACATGCTGTCCAGAGTACCTCTCAGGAGTTATCTCTTTCACACACACACACACACACACACACACACACACACACACACACACACACACACACACACACCACACACAC